>NC_051438.1:11278023-11279606 GCF_001649575.2 Kryptolebias marmoratus
TCCCGGTTACTGAATGAGGAGTTCTTGGCAGCTGAGGTCAGGATGACTCATCCTATTCTGAGGTGAGGAGTCTTTTCTGAGGTGGATTTCCTCAGCAGCTGCCGTCAGCAGGCTGTAATCGTACCTCTGGGAAGATTAGAAACCAAAGATGGCAGCAGAGGGCCTTTAAATAATGTCATGGCTTCATTAGTGTATGATGCTATTAAGAAACGCCTCATTAGGCACAAAATAAAGGCTCTGACAGAGGAAACAGCTTATTTCATTCATCCGTCTGCTGATCATTGACTCAGACAGTTCAGGTCGGGGGATTATTCCCTCGCCGTGGACATGAACATCCTGGTAATGTGTGATTTGAAGTCATTTGCAAATACAAGCAGAGGAAATGTACAAGCTCCATGCTGATCAAAATAAGCTTTTACTGATTTTATCAAAGTTAGTAGAGTTCAGCTCTTCTTTACAGGCACAGATTAATACTTTATTAAAAAAAGAAATACAATTAAACTGATTTTTTCCCCTCTAGGTGTGAATCATGTATTGATTCCAAACAATAAAGTTTGTTTGTTTCATTTAAACATCATTTTGCAGTTTGTCTTCTGAAATTTAACTGTCTGAGATAATAAAAATAAAAATAAAATTAGCTAAAATTGCTGCAAAAAATGAATGCTGAATACTGAGTGCTGAACTAAAATCTGCTGAAGGAGCTAAGGCTAAAAGGAGAAGAACACTAGCTATTGTGTCAAAACCATGTATTCAAATACGGTGTCACTTTTAAGTAACAAAAGGATAGCCTTAAGTAGCAGAAAAGTAGCTAAAGGTAGCAAAAGGCTGGCTAAAGGCTAAAAGTAGCAGAATGGCAGCTAATAGTAGCATAAGAAGATAACTTCAGAGCAGGTTTTCTGGAGCAGATTTTCAACAACAACAACATTTCGAAAGAATTGAAAGAGATCTAAATGTATTTCTGTGAATAAAGTTTATTTGTAAATAAAGTTAATCAATGTTGGAAAAGTATAAATGTTATAAAAACCAAACCTCCTAGCACCCATCTCCTGAATGAGCTGAATGTTTTGATATGTGACTGGCTAAAAAAAGCACAAAGTATTTAAGTAGCAAAAACGCACAGTAGCAAGACTAATAGTATGACTGTAGTATAATGTGTTTACTGTCCATTATGAGTGATCTCTTTAGTCGGACTGGTTATGAGCTACTAAAATAAATTTCTAATTTAATACTGAAAAGTAGCTGCAGGTATGCTATATCCCAATAAATTATTCACTTTGTCAAACCATCTGTTGTTTTATGTACCTTTCATCTGGATATTTAAAATTAAAAAGCCTGCGAACTGTAACCTCTGGTAGAAACTCCTATAATATCAGCAGAGTGCAAGTTTAAACTATAAATGGTCCTTTTTTTTATGACTTGAACTTTATTGATTTTCCAACAGAAACATACCCTGAGTCCACAGTTAGCATATTACAATTTAGCATCAGCTTAACCAATGTTTGGTCCTCGTGGATTTCAGGCCAATACAGTTAACATAAATTACTTGAACAACAACAACAAAAAAAAAAAAAAAAAAAAAAAAA
>NC_051438.1:11280359-11283408 GCF_001649575.2 Kryptolebias marmoratus
CTTTATATCTGCCAGTGTGCTGCAGGTTGCAGGAATAATAGTAGGGGAACCAAATGTTTTAACCAGCAAGTGTCTTAATTGTAAATATCTCCAAAAATCTTGTCTGTGTAACTTATATTCACCAACCAATGTTTCAAAGGACTTCAATGAACCATTCTCATATAAATCACCTATCTCACATATTCCTTTTTGAAACCAGGGCTTCCAAAAAAAGGGTTTTTTGCCTATGCAGAGTTTGGGATTATGCCAAATACTAGCAGATTTATTGAGATGTATATCAAATTTAAAAATCTGAGATATTTTTTTCCATAGCGTTTTCATATGGGAGAGAACAGGATGTGACTGATTCTGAGAGGAGAGATTAATTGATAGGCAGCTAGTCAATCTAAGTGGTAGACACACCACACTCTCAAGAGAGAACCAGGGTGGGGCTCTCTCAGGGGGCAGAAACCAATGTGCCAAATGCCTGAGAGAAAAGGCATAATGGTAGTTAAGTAAATTAGGCATACCTAAACCCCCTCTGTCCACAGGTCTTTGTAGTTTTCGCAAATTCAGCCTGGGCTTTTTCTTATTCCATATGAACAAGTTACAGATCCTATCAAATTGTTTAAAATACATTATAGGGACATGCACTGGGAGAGCCTGTAGAAAGTAGTTATAAATGGTCCTTTTTATTTTTCCATGAACACATGTAAGATTCTCATAAGGATTATAAATATCAGAGTTAGTCATAGCCATGCTCTCATGTGCTTTTAAAGTTCAAATGAACTAATATAGCCCTTTATCACTGGCTCCATTCAGCTTCTTTAGGTTTGTCTATATTTCTTATATATTCGTTTGTTGTTGTTGTTTTTGTCAAAAATTTGTTTTTTATTAGATATTTCAACAGACAAGCATCACAGATATTCCTAGGCTGTTCATAACTTGTGTTTGCTTTAGTAAAAATGGAATTATATTTGTATAAATGCCTCATTATTAATCAAACAATGTTTATTTTGGACTATTAGGTGAATTTAAACAATTCTTTTGTTATGTTTATAGATGTTCCCAGCACGTGTTGATCCTCAGACAGTTAGTCAGTAAGTCCACCTTCTTACACAGCTTTATAACTCACTGGAATAGAAGATAAAAGCTCCTCTGCACCTGTACCAAACACTCTATAATACATAAAATGTACACTGTAAATAATTGGTCATGATCAATCACATCTTTTACAACAAACAGTTGTCCTCTAGCAGCTCTCCTCTGGTATTTTCCCTTGAGAACGTTAATATTAATGACAGAGGAAGGGCTGACCGAGCTTTCAGTCTCTCTCTCTCTCTCTCCCCTCCCTCCCTGCCTCTTATATTCCTCCCCCTGGATGCAGGAAGCCTCATTAACACACACACACACGAGCACGCGCACACCGGCAGACCGTCTGAGCCTCGCTCTCCATCTTTCCGCCTCTGTCCCTCCCTGCAGTCTTTGTCCCAGGATCTTAGCCCACTGCCGAGTGGAAAATCGGTAAGAAAGACTCATCTGTCCTTCGTTTGTCTGTGCGTGTCTCTCTGTGGCCGCGTTGTTCGACTTCTTTTACCGGGACTCGAACAAAGGAGTGGGGTGTGGCTAGATGGTGGGGAAGCAGGCGGTGAAATTAAATGATGTGAAGGATGTTGGGGCTGATGACTGAGGCGACAAAGGAACAATAAGGCAATAAAGTTTGTATTATTAGGGTTATTGTTGGATAAGATAGGATTTGAATTGAGCTGCTGCTGTTGGTACTGATGTAGTTAGCATAGTGGTGATCAAGGACAGGACTCAGGTTGGTTTGCTTTGAAAAAAGGCAGGTAAATTTATTGCCATGTGCTCTAGGAGTCATGTGGAACACCTTTATTTAGAAGCTCAAACAAACCCGTAAGATTGCAGGAGCTCGGTTTGCTTGAGAGCAGCAGATTAAACGGGCATGACTAGGCTAAAGAGCGTTAAAGGCCGGTCCTTTCTGCTGCAGAGGACCACCTGCATCCACGAGGCTACAGGGGTGGATGCAGAGGAAGCAAGACAGCCAGAGGGCTGAGGGATGTAAAAAAAAAAGAAAAGAAAAGAAAAGAAAAGAAAAAGAAAAAGAAAGGCCATAGGGATGTAAAAAGGAGAACAAAGACTTGGGCTTTGAAGAGGGAGGAAAAGCAGAGACAAAAAAAAGGAAAGAAGGCAGGTTTGGTTAGCTGCCAGGATGAATCAGACGTCCAGACGTGTGGGAGAGGCACACTCCCTTTTATCAGTCCCCCAGATTAAACATGTTACATGTCGGACAAACCTAAAATCTTGTTTTGACTGGGCAAATAACAACGAGGCTCGTGTGCCGTGTCACGGTGCGTTGCCCATGCGACGCTTTGACAGGAAAGGTCAGACACGTGCCCTGAGGTTTTGTGTCTCGTCCTCCGCAGCCAAAATGTCGGACAAGCCTGACATGACTGAGATCGCCCGCTTCGACAAGACAAAGCTGAAGAAGACGGAGACGAAAGAGAAAAACCCTCTGCCCACCAAAGAGAGTGAGTGTCCGCCCCTTCCTTGCTTCCTTCCTTCCAAGTGTGCATGTAGGAGGGGAGTCCTCGTTCCCTCCCTGCAGCATTTCTTTTTTTTCCCTGTCAACACATTATCACTTCCACACACGCTCAGCAAACTGGGCGGCTAAAACAAATAGCTGCAGCGGGATGCGTAGATGAAATGGTAAAGAGCTGCAGCCCGCTAACCTCTGTCTGTGTGCGTGTTTTCCTCTTTCCTCCATAGCCATCGAGCAGGAGAGGAAAGGCGACGCCACACCTTGACTCGAGCACAAGACGAGGAGGAGCCGAAGATGCCACAAGAAAAATGAAGCACTTTCTTTTGATTTTTCACAGTGTTTGAATCTCTTACAATGTCTTCAGATGAAGGGGGGTGTCCTCGAGCTCCCTGAGGTGCTGTCCTGACATGGGTGGGGGGTGGGGTGTAATAACAACTCCAGCCTGGATGCCTATCCTGTACTGTTAGCCTGAAGCTAACATGCCTCCAATTTTGCCAAACTGGGGAGTAA
>NC_051438.1:11283521-11310228 GCF_001649575.2 Kryptolebias marmoratus
AGGTGGAGGGGGTGGGGCCGATGCAGCACAGAGAGAAAGATAGGCATCCAGGCCAGGGGGGTGGGGTTGGGGATTGAGGCTGTCCATCCATATGGGAGCGATTAAGGTCGACACGTGGGCTGTTTTCTTATTCAACTTTTTACTTTTCTTTACCTAATAAACACGAAGACATGGAAACCTCGTGCCTCGAATGTATTTTTTTCTGTTTTATGAGCAAACGACTGCGCTCACGTGTTCGTTTACACAAACACACAGTTCTGTAGGTCCTTCCTGCTGGATGCCCTTACAGCAAGGCCCAGACTCTGACCACTGATGCCCTTTCATTCAAGGCTCCATAAGGTTTCATCAAGGTTCAGAAATAAATGCTCTGATCATGTAAAAAAAACAGTTTATGTGAAGCATGATCAAAGAGACTAATGTAAACCACTAGTTAACATACTGTCCTAATAACACACAAAAAATAAATTAAAAGTAATGTAAAATAAAAAAACTCCAGCTGAGGCTTATAGGTGTGGAGTTTCAATGTTCTACTTGTGGGTTTTCTCTAGGTATTCCAGTTTCCTCCTCGTGTTAGGTTAACTCGTTACTTAAAAATTGTCATTAAATGTCAAGTTTATCTCTGTCACCATGGCAACCTGTCCTGAAGGTACCGCCTCTTGCCCAGCGACTGCTGAAGAGGACAGGAACCAGCTCCCCACATCCCTGAACAGGAACAAGTGGGTAAAGATGGATGGATGGATGGATGGATGGATGGATGGATGGATGGATGGATGGATGGATGGATGGATGGATGGATGGAACAGTCACAAACTGGTTAAAATGTTTGTCTATGAAAAAACAAAAAGAAAAAACTAAACAAATCTAAGTGTCTTAGTAAGTAAGCAGTTAAAGCACTTTTAAGAAGTTTTAAGTAGTTTAGAAACTAAATATTGCGGTTATTTAGTTAAAAAAGAAAATTGTTTATTTTAAATTGGATATTTTATTTGAGCAAGGAAGACATTTACCACTGGCATGCTTGATGCTTTTTCATTGTTCGCCGCCTGTTAAGGTAAAATATAATATTTAATAATGTTTAATGCACTCATGTAACCTTTAAGAATGTGTTTTTAAGTAATCTGTATTGACTTACAGAGAGGTACAGTCTGTATTTCTCAGGACAGAGCTGTTGGTCAAGGTCTTAGACACCTCAAGGCTGTCTGAAACTGGATTCTGTCTCAGGTGTTGTGTCTAATGAAATGTAAACTTTTGAATGAACCAGCTGCTTGGTGCACAGGGGGAGTCCCAGCATGTAAGAAACAGACAAACAGACTCAGAATCTGTTGAAGAATGCGTTTTCTCTTCCTTGTCGACGAGTGTAATAAGCGTTTACTGTTGAGAAGATTCCCAGTTTGAGTCTGGATTGATTTTTTTTTTTTTCCCACAACAATTTGATCCCTTGAGTGGTCAGTGACTGATCATCCTGGAGTGACCTTCCAGCCTCCAGTCCTCAACGCAGATTCCAGAGAAGGGAGGAATGACCACAAAAGCCCATGATCACCACCGCTGGGATCCAACCAACTCAATCAGGTAAGACTTCTTTTAAGTAAAACAAGCAGGCCTTGTAAAATAAAATAAAAAGGAATAGAAGGCAACTGGCAAGTCTTGTTGTGGCGCTGGAGTGAAGTGAAGCGAAGCTGTGTGTCCACTGCCAGCAGTCATGTAACAAATCCCACAAAAGACTTGTTTCAGTTCTTGAGTCCACCTTATAATTTCAGAAATTCAACAACATTTTGACGCCACAAACAAGACATCTGTGTGACAGAGATTTCTCAAGAGAAGGATGCCTCCTGATCCGAGTTCACAGAGCTCAGTCCATCTTCTAACCTCCTGGTAGAAAATACAGGGACATGTCACGTGACAGGCTTTCTGTGGGACTGGAAGTGGAAATGTGAATCGGGTGGTCTTTTAAACAGGGTTCTCTGAATCAGAACTGATATTATTCATTAAACAGACACAAATATCTGTTGTTTTGCTTTACTTAACACTTCCTAGCTAAATTTCTGGGCAGATGTTTTGATTTAGCTGAGTTTTAGGGGGTTAGTAAAATTACCATTTTAAAGCTCACCGGCTTTACGTTTGCTACCAGATTAACTGACCTCCCTGTTGGTTCTAATTCATTCTGGTATATGACTGAGCTCCACCTCTCCGTTTCTTTCCTCACCTGATCTCCCTAATTCTATCAATTAAATAAACATTATTATTTTTATTATTATTATTATTATTATTATTATTATTATTATTATTATTATTATTATTATTATTATTATTATGCCTCCCAGAGAAATTGCTCACAACTGACTGAAAACGCCTCTTTTTTTTAATTGAATGCTGTGACAAAAAAGAAAGAAAAGAAAATTCCATTAAATGATAACTGGCGTCTAAAAAATAAAAAAAATAAAATAATAATAATAACTTAGTGCTCAAGGGACATTTTCCTTGGTGCTGACAGATTGACTGAAAACAATTCATCAGTGTTTATTAAAGTACTTTTTTTTTTTTTAAATGCTGACTTTCTCAGCGGTGCAAGCCACTCTCTACCAACCTGCTAACATTAGAATAACACAAATCTGATCATAAGCTCCAGACTGGCTGCTGTTGGTGGCGTCTCCACTCCTGTCACTTCCACTCATTCCGTCACATCTGTCACCTTTTGTTTCCCTCCCCTCTGCGGCCCCACAAATCAACACTCCCAGGACTGAGATGACTTTAAGTGACATTTCATTAAGGCGAATCCAAATGGCAACGCGCCTTATTAATCGAAATATTCTGAACATGCAGCTCGGTTTGACCTGAGAAACATCTGATAATGGACTGAAACAAGGGCCACTTATCAATCCATTCAGGATCTGGCTCTAACAGTTTCGATGGGACCGGTGCAGGCACACCCCCCAGGTTAGATTAAAACCATTGTCTGCTGTTATTAACCAATTAAAGCAGTTAGAGGAGCTCTCTTTCGGCAGCAGCATCAACTCCGAGCCTGCTGCTGATGCCGGGGAGGAGCTCTTGGTTTCAGTCTTGCCCTGAAAATGAATGTGGCCAATATATCTAATTAGTAAGGATTATCCTCACCCTCCCACCCACCCTCCCCCCCATTATTGTGTAGCGCACCTCAGCCCATTGTTCAGCGCGATGAGTGGATCTGTCGTTTTAAGGGATTTGACAAGTGGAGGAGATTCGATTTATATTAAAAAAAAAAAACTGGGAAGTTAATCACCAACTTGGGAACATCTCTGGAATTAAATCAACCTAATGGATAGCAATGACTATATGTGAAATCAAGATCATCCACAGTAGGATTACCCATGTTTTGTTTGGGTTTTTTAATCTAATTATAGTTGTACTTTAAAGAAAGAAAAAAAAAGAACAACATTTTGGAGGCGCATCGCTGCAGTTTAACAGTTTATGCTCTTGTAAATTCCAGACTGTTTTCACACCGAGTTGTTTCCCAGGAAAACATCCATTACCCTATTATCGTGTCCGTGCCAATTTCGCCAACGTGTGAGGCGATATTTACATGACTATATGGCGTCACTCCCGAAAAAAACAAAACAAAACAAAAAAAAAACCCAATAAAAGCTCGGAGGCTTTTGTATTTCCTGTGCGTCCTCGTGGAACACCGGTGCCAATTCCCAAACAGACAAGGGGGAAAAAAGCCTCTCTGCTGTCCTTACATTTAGGATATGATTAAATATCATATCAGCCTCTGGTTATTTAATGCCTCTCTGTGTGAGCAGGTGCAGGAGCTTCGCGCTGACCCGAGTCTATCCGACTTGTAATAAACCTCAGATTAGGCTTTAACTCGTTGCTGTCTTTCTGTTCGTGGGAAACGCATATTAAGGACGAGAAGCCGGGAGCGACAGGTGAATGNNNNGGGGGGTGGGGGGGGGTAGGGGGGCAGTAGCCTTTGAAGTGCACCTATTCACAGGCCGGCTGTTGTTGGTCAGTGGGGACGCAGGCAGTTAATGCCGTCACTGACGCATTTTCGCAGCGCAATGTTAACCTGCAGGGCAAAAAAAAAAAAAATCTGTCAGTCAAATAGGCCCGACTGTATAAATCCCATCACCGTGGAGGCGGGGAGGCACGATCAGTAGCTGCCCTCCGGCACATCTGGACCACAGCAGACGGGCCTCCCGCTCAGACTGCAGCTGCCATGGGACCCCTGACCGTCCTCCCAGTCGTGGCTGTGTCCGTGTTCATCCAGCTCCAGCTGGCATCGGCTTGGTATGTCGTTCAAAAACGGATGAATTACCTTTATAGGTGTGTGTCTTCCAGTGCCGCGCATTATTGTCTTGTTTTCTCTCAACAGGACGGTGAATAATTTCCTGATGACTGGCCCAAAGGTAATCACGTTGTTGTTTATGGGAAAGTATCGTGCGTAATCTTCCCTCCCAGTGCTCCTAATTTATTTTTAAATTTATCACAATCATAATATAATCCTAAACTGTTCTTTTTTAAATTTCTAAATGTGTGATAAAATAGCACTACCGTTTTGCTTCCTCCCTCTAGGCTTTTCTGAGTTATGTCAGCAGCGTGCAGGCAGGCGCACGGAATGGAATAAAGGAGTGCAAACACCAGTTCGCTTTGGAGAGGTGGAACTGTCCAGAAAGCACGCTCCAGTTGTCCACACACAACGGACTTCGAAGTGGTAAGATGTAATAATTATTATTATTTCAATATCAAATCAAGAAGATTTCATGCAACAGAAAAGTTTAGTGGCGGCGCGTTCATCTGGACGTTCTGTGCGTATATTTGAGCCTTTAATGCGCCAAACCGAGCAAGTGAAAATGCCTATTTCTTTCTTTATTTTTTTTTTCTAGCCACAAGGGAGACTTCTTTTGTCCACGCCATCAGCGCAGCCGGAGTGATGTACACGCTCACCAAGAACTGCAGTTTGGGAGACTTTGACAACTGCGGCTGTGATGACTCCAGGATTGGTCAAACAGGTGCGCATTTTTAAACTAAACTGCTGAAAGCTAAGAGTGCACTGCAAAGAAACAACATCTCTGATTATTATTATTAATATTATTGCTATTACTTCAGGTGGTAAAGGGTGGATCTGGGGAGGTTGCAGTGACAATGTTGCGTTTGGAGAAAAACTCTCCAGACATTTCGTGGACGCACTGGAAGATGGGCATGACGCACGCGCAGCAGTCAACCTCCACAACAACGAGGCGGGCAGACTGGTAATATATATGAGCAGCAGTTATCATTTTGAAGGAATGCTGTATTTTAACAGCCCATCTTAATGCAGAAGTGTTTGTGCTTTTTGTGCGCAAAGCAACTTTTACGCACGGTGTGCGCATATACTCCCCGAGTAAAACTGTGACTTTCTTGTCAGGCAGTCAAAGCCACCATGAGGAGAGGCTGTAAATGTCACGGGGTGTCTGGGAGCTGCACCATCCAGACCTGCTGGATGCACCTACCCAACTTCAGAGAGGTGGGCAACCACCTGAAGACGAAGCACAAACACGCCAGGAAGCTGGAGCTGGACAAGAAGCCGGCGCGGGCCGGGAACAGCGCGGACGGCAGAGGGGCCGCGGCGCTGGCCTTCCGGGGCATCGCCCGGACGGAGCTCGTCTACCTGGAGGACTCGCCGGACTACTGCGCGAAGAACCAGAGCCTGGGCGTGCAGGGCACGGAGGGCCGGGAGTGTCTGAGGGGCGGCGACGGGAAGAAGAACGCGTCGCAGCGGGAGAGCAGCAGCTGCCACAGGCTGTGCCACCGGTGCGGCCTGAGGGTGGAGAGGAAGCGCGCCGAGGTCGTCAGCAGCTGTAACTGCAAGTTCCACTGGTGCTGCACGGTCAAGTGTGAACAGTGCACGCGGGTCGTCACGAAATATTACTGCGCGCGCCTGGGAGGGAGAAAGCAGCAGAATCAAACGAGGCGGAAGCAGCTGGCACCCCAGGACTGATCAAGGACCTGATCATAGACTTTACTGACTCTTATTAGAAAGTGGAGTTCTGAACTGTCAGCGTATTTTATTGCACTTTTTAAAAAAAAAAACCTCTAAGAATGGAATCTGTAAATAAGTCAAGTTCTGTTTTTCTCCAGTCCAGCTCTCTTGAACTTTCTATCGACTGAACAAGTTAAAGGAATTTGAAAATGCACAATAAATAATTGTTTTTTTTTCACCCCTACATTACGCACAATTCTGTTAGATAGATCTGTCATTTTTGATCCCACCGTTTGTATATTGGTGCCCCGCGGCCGTAAACGCAGCAGCAGGGGCCCGGAGCTGCATCCTTTTGAAGTGCGCATAAAGGCGTTTCTCGAGTCGGTCACCCAATCAGGGCGTCGGGAGCAAGAGAACAACACTTCCATTTGTTTCCTCGCTCGCATAAAGGAGGGAAGTTTCAGCGCACCGGGCGACAAGAAGCTCCAAAAGGCCGCAGACTTAAGGAAAAAAAATAATAAAAAAAGATGCGTTCAGTGTTTTGGCTCCTGTTTCTGCTGTTGAAAACAGGACACCCTTGGTAAGATCCTCTTTGTGTGCGTTTTATTTAGACAAATAATAATAATAAAAAAAACTAAGTAAATCAAATGAAATGCTTTCTTTTTTCCTCTCAGGGTGGCCAGTAACTTTCTCATGACTGGACCAAAGGTAATGGAACTTGCAATTTGAAGCGACTGTATTTTAATATGATGCTTCTAATGTGGAAATATTTTTTTTTTTAAATAAAAAACTTCCCGTCTCTCTTCCAGGCCTATCTCACCTATGCAAGGAGCGTGCAGGTTGGGGCGCAGAGTGGGATTGCGGAGTGCAAGCACCAGTTCGCCTGGGACAGATGGAACTGTCCGGACAGCGCCACGCAGCTCAGAGGACTCAGAAGAGGTGGGGATTTTTTTTAAACTCCTGAGAAATCAAGTGTTTCAAATAAAAAGAACCAAAATTAAAATCTTCATCACTTGGAAATGCAGATTTCTTCTTTTCATTGCGTCCATTACACACGCTGAGTGGTTTGAATGTATCCGGATGAGGCTTTTATTGTTTATTATTAAAGATTAAATCACTGCGCCCTCCTCCTCACCAACAGCCACCAGAGAGACGTCTTTTGTCCACGCCATCAGTGCAGCAGGAGTCATGTTCACTCTGACCAGGAACTGCAGTCTGGGGGACCTGGAGAACTGTGGCTGTGACCTTTCAAACAACGGCAAAATTGGTGAGATCCACGAGTTTTGGTTCTCTTTTCCCCCACCCCAACAAGCTTTAACCTCCTATAGGACCTGACATCCACATGTGTGGACGTCACAGTTTGCTTAGAAAATCCTTGATTCACATCAGATGCCAATCAGCCCAAAAAGCCAAAAGAATAAAAAAAATGCATGCCATGCAAGAGTTTGGGTCTTAGGAGGTTAAAATAGGATACTGTGTTGTGTGCAGGCGGCCGCGGTTGGCTATGGGGTGGCTGCAGTGACAATGTGGATTTTGGAGAGAGGATTTCCAAACAGTACGTGGACGCGCTGGAGACAGGGCAGGACTCCAGGGCTGCTGTCAACCTGCACAACAACGCAGCAGGACGCCATGTAAGCCGTGTTCATATGAGTGTACTTTAAAGGCAGCCAGTACTGTGATGAAACAAAAAAAAAAGGGTTCGGCACAAACAGTGAATGTCTTACCAGTTGTGATGGCTTTTTGAATGACCTGAGTTTGGAGAAACGGTTTATATGCGAGGGGTCTGACGAGCTCATGGCTAGTCTGAACACAGCCAAGACCGAAGCGGATCGATGCAGTGATAAAACATTGTCGTCCTCAAAGAGATTTATAGCGGTTTGTGCAAACTCTGAATCAAAAACTTTTACATCACTGTCAGCTTGACATTACATAGTTATTTACACAGACTACAATAGTTACCTGCAAGTGAATACAGCAGAAACAAGAGCTACCTGCACAACCTCCAGTTCAGCATGGGTCACTCCCTGCAGGAAGAGCATCATATTTCTGCCCAGTTAGCTGCGTGAAGATAAGCTGACCACAGTACTAGAGTTCAAATGAAACACTGGCAGTTGTTTTAAGACAGCAGGGGTTCTCGATCACTGGAAATGGGTCCACTTTCACAAAACACTCAGACGCCTCCTGGTCATCTTGGTGCAACTTCTGAATGTTCTGAACCAAGGGTTGAAGGCAACCCACCACTGCACCACCTCTGAGCCGTGGGGTTTAAAAGCCTGAAGCCGAGCAGAGCAGTGGTTTGAGGAACACCATCCTGCATGTTTTCAGTTGTTTCTCTGCTTTGACACCTGATCTGAGTGACTGAGTGATTAACAGGCTCCTGCAGAGCCACAGAGAAACAACTGAAACACGCAGGACGGTGTTCCTCCAGGACCAGGGATGGGGAACCGCTGTGGCAGAGGGTCGATGATGACAGCCAACAGCTTTAAACCACAAAGACGATAGCTAAACCGCGTTCATTCGTCACAGTTTGAAAATGGTACAAGGGAGATGCGCTCCACACCTCCTTTTGGCTCTGAGAGCTCACAGCTCCGCAGGTTTCGGACGCATTATGAATGCTCAGAGGCACCTCAAAGGTGGACTGGTCTTTTTTGGCCGATTCACAAAACTGCTTTGTAAAAAGAGGCTTTTAGTAGCTCGTCATTACAGTTGCTGCCATCACAAAACTCCACTCTTTAAAATTTTTATAGTGTTTTATGCAGACGCTGTTATTTAAACCTTTACATCAATACCATTTTTTTTTTCATTACATGGTCTTTGTGGCAGAAATATTTGAACATTTTCATCAGATTTGACCCCAGGCTGCACTAGAAGTGCCACAGCTAGCTGCTGAACTTGAAAAAACCAGCAGAAATCCTTGTATGTGACCCTGATGGCAGTATATTAGTCGTTCACATGAACTGCTATGAAAGCTTTGAGACTGGAGTTCTTTTAAGTTGACAGTAATCCATATTGATCTTGGCTGCATTCAGTTAGCTCATCAGGCCCGTCCAATGTAAACATTATTTCTCCAAACTGAGATTGTTCTTCTAATTGTTCGGAACCTTTCCAGAACCCTGATTCGAAATAGTCAGAAAGTCATTTTAACTTTCCCTGGTTTCCATCAGGCTGTGAAGGCAATGATGAAGAGAATCTGCAGATGCCACGGGATGTCTGAGAGCTGCAGCGTCCAAACCTGCTGGACGCAGCTGTCCAATTTCAGAGAGATCGGCGATTACCTAAAGGTCAAGTACAACCACGCCCAAATGCTGGACGTCGACACAAAGCGCCAGAGGGCCGGAAACAGCGCGGACAGCCGAGGAGCCATCGCGGACACGTTCGGCAGCATCCCCCACACCGAGCTGGTCTACTTGGAGGACTCTCCGGACTACTGCAGGAGGAACGGCAGCCTGGGGCTGCACGGCACGGAGGGCCGGGAGTGTCTGCAGCAGCAGCAGCAGCAGCAACAGCAGCACGCCGACGGCCGCAGGAGCTGCCGCAGGCTGTGCCACGACTGCGGCCTGAGGGTGGAGGAGAGGCGCACGGAGGTGGTGAGCAGCTGCAACTGCAAGTTCCACTGGTGCTGCAAGGTGGACTGCGAGGACTGCTCCCAGGTCATGGTGAGACACGTGTGCGCCAGGAGGGAGGGCGGCGACGGGCCCGCTCTGAGGCGGAGACAACGTGGGCCCAAATGAACGCAACACTGGGTTTCCCGAGGGCCACATTGAACTGGAAAATCAACCACCTTGGAGACAGATCATTTTCATTCTTTTTCTTTTTTTTTTTATTAGAAACAAATTGTAGCATAGTTTGCTTGTTGACAAATATCTCCCTGATCCCAGTGACGCTCTCTTGGAATGACGGACACTTCTTGCTGTAAACTGGCACTCGTGGGAAAAAAAAAAAAAAAATCAGCTTAACTCAGTGGTTCTCTTATGAGCGACAACATAAAAGTTGCAGAAACTCGTGGCCACGACTGCTGCTGGCTCAAACATGCAAACATTTTTATTGAATCATTTAACAAAGAGCCCCATCAACCATATTAGTATTATTTTTATTTTTATTTTTTGGTCTTTTCATGACTACTGTGTTGATCTCTTTGTAACAGCTAACACTAAATATGTCCCTGGCAATCCTTTCTAAAGATAATTTGATATCTGAATGTCTTCTCAAGAACTCCTTATTTGGTGTTGCACAACCCAACCTCCACTTGGGGACCCCGCCTGGCTTAATGAATGTAAACTTTAGTTGTGTTTGTCTTTCCTGAAGCATTGATAAATAATGTGAAATAATGTGACCAAGTATACCGATTTGCAAGCCACACACACTGAAACAGGTCGTGAAAAATGCAGCCGCACGGCTTTCTGGTTGCACAAACTGAATAGTAGCCTGTTTGCTTATCGTTTTCAGTCGGCAACTAGTTGCCAACAATTGAAGCTGAATGAGATACCGCCCTTACAAGCTTGATGTTTAATTTAGACTCCTTTTTATGTCACTGCAAGACTCATTAATCAAATATTGGTTGTCATGCATTTATTGTAAAGCTGAATACTTTTTATTTAAGAACTTTAAGGGCCATCTAAAAACTCTCCAAGGGCCACTTCTGGCCCTCTAGCCACATCTTGCCATCGTGTAAACTCGATTCTAAGTATGTATGATCTGTGTAAATAGTTGCACTTTTTTTTCTTCGGTGTCCCAGTCTGCTTGTACAAACACACACGTGTATTTATGTTTATTGCTTAATTAAAAATAAAGTATGGAAATTGTCGAGTTGATGTTCAGTCACTAACTTAACTAGTTCACCCAATAAACGCTCCGATCACCGGATCTGCGACGGTCAGAACTAACAAACTAGAATAAGAATGATCTGAATGCACCTAACAGGGGATTACATGGTTAACACGGGGCAGATCACACCTAACCGAGGTGTTGATCCTCCACTGATCCGCCGGCACTTTGATGTCAGTGTGTATTGACTTTATTCAAAGAGCCGCGAGGCAGATTAGGGGAATCATTCACAAAGCTACAAGTATTTGGATTGGTAATGCTGAGCGGGAATCACCTTCCTTTTTCTTTTTTTTGTTTTTGACGGGGGGAAAACATCCCAATGACAAAGCCAAATGTAGCTCAATACATCAAAGCCGAAAGGGAAACGTGACAAACTCATGAATTGGTGTTTGATTTACGCCGAAGTCCAGTTACTGCGCTGCAAATACGAGCAGGCGGGTAGAAATTTAAGTGGCTCGGCTTTTCTTTTCACTCATTTCTAATCTTATCATTTAAAAAGTAATGAGGTTTTTAGAAGGCTCTCGTCTCCGCCCACTGACCTGAAAGAGCCTTTCATTTGTTTCCTTCCCTCGACCCCCTGCGACTCCAAAAATCTTCCTCCCAGCTGGACGTGTCATAAATCTGCCAGGACCTCAGCTAAATGAGAGATGGGAAGGATGTTGCCTTCTTCAGGGGTTTGTGCCTGGGGGGGGCGGGGGAGCAGTTTACCAGAAACAGGGGGGCCGTTTGACTCTCTCTACACAGGCCCGTCACTGCAGAGGCAGTAAATAAAAACGACAAGCTCGCGATTACATTGGAGATAAGCCGGTGTCGCCATTCTGGGGATCGACAGAAAAGATCAGCGGCTGTTTTCGTTTCATTTCAGTTTATGCTTTTTTTTTAATTTTTTTAATGCAAATACATTTAGTGTTTGCAGGGATCTTCAAACCTAAAAAAAAAACCTAGACAAACAGTCACACCCACCCTGCAAAACAGATCGAATTAGGTACAAAACGTGAAATTTAAGCTCCTGACTGTGGAAGGAACTAAATGCCCAAAAATGAAACGAACAACAACAACGACTCTTCTTGTTTGTTTGTTTACTGGTGGAGCTGCTGTGTGTTTCCCATGCTGCCCTGCTGTGTGTTAATGAAGGCTCTTAATCCGCCGGAGACCCTCGGAGAAGCAGCCCCTTATCTCCGTCACTGGTTCCACGATGCTTGCTCTACATGTGGATACCCTGCTTCTCCGGAGGATGCCATTCATCGAGGTTGGAGGTAGGGGGGGATCTCCCCACCAGGACCCCCCCCGGAGAAACTCATGTGTTGAACCAGACAGGCCCTGAGGGGCTGTGAGGATCTGAGGGTGATTGATCACCGCCTCTCCCCGTGGCCCTCCTCTCTCACCTGGGTGCGAGATACCAGGAGGTCTGACGGAGACCCGAGGGCCGCAGCTGCAAAACAAGAGCCGACATGTTACAGAGCTGGAGAGAACGATACAGTTACAGTCTAATATTCATTCAGTTTATATGTCAGGACAGAATAAAAGTATGATATCCTGATCCTCACCGAGTCGTGGGATGGGTAAATGAACAGTGAGTGTTGCAGCTCATTGAAAAAATGCTTTGGTTCTTCTGAAAAGTGATAAAGATAAAAGGGTTTGTCTAATATATATCTGCACGTCTTTAGTGTGTGATAAAGTAAACAAACAAACAAAAAAACAGATCCTTTTAGTAGATAAGATATTCCTTCTTAAATTGGTTCTTCAAGCCACTAAACTCCGAGGTGCGTTCAAGTTTGTATTTGACAGCAAATAATTTCTAATCTGTTTTCCACTGATTGTTTATCAGTACTAAAAAAAAAAAAAAGGGTTGCATTTACTTGATAAGGACCAGATGACCGTTCTAAATGGTCCGATATGCGAAACCAACAACTGGGGCTTTTATCTTTTTTCAAGATGCGTGTATTTCTGTGCGAGTTGAGCCCAAAATAGCGCCTCACAAAAGCAGCGCCCCTGAGCCGCCGTGAGAAAGGAAATAAGCAGCGTCTATTTTCGAAACGACGACCTGCGAGTTGCCGCTCTGAAACCTGCAGCGTCGAGTTCCTTGACAGGACAGGACAGGGTTGGAGGATGACTCGCCGAAAGAGCTCACTTTAAAATCGTCGACGGCGACGTTTCGGCAGGATTCGCTTCTGCCCGTCCGTGCTCGAGAAGCGAGCATGAGTTTGGTTAACGCTCCCTCCAAAGAAGAGGTGATGGGCTGGAACACACAAACTCTAGCCGACTACATGAGGCAGGTGAGTCGGGCTCTGTTATTTGGTTTGCTGCAACATGAAACACACATCTGGCATGTAAATAAAAACATATCTGAAGAAAGCGATGCAGATAATTTGCAGTTTGCAATACTTCAGCTCGATTTATAAATGTTAGATTGACAAAAATATGTAGATATGTGAAGCACTTTTTAAACCAAAGGGCTTAAAAACAACAAGTAGTTAGAAAATGAAATGAAAACATCAGGAGAAAGTAAACCGGGGCATAAAACGATACTAAACTCGTTCTTGTGAAATGTCAGCGAGAGCAGATGTGTTTTTAGAAAGACATTTAAAAAACAGGAAGTGAAGATGCCTGTCTAATCTCATGCTTGTGAGCCAGATTGCTCCAGAGTTTAGGAGTCACAGCAGAAAAAGCTACAGGCAAAAAAAACAAAACAAAACAAATAATAAAAAAAAAAAAAAACAGGTTGAAGATGAGGCGAGCGCCCCGAGAAGGAACGTAAGGTGGAAGTGAATTGGAGAGGCGTAAGGAGGCGCAAGGCCATTTAGGCATTTATAAATCCACAGGAGGATTTTCAAATCTGTTCTGCGGCGCACGGGACGCCAGCGAAGTGAGGACAAGGTCGGCGATCAGGGGTCGAACCTACGAGCTGCTGTTAAAAGCCGAGCCGCAGCACTTTGGGGCAAGCTGGAGACGTGGGAAGAAAGGTCAAGTCGGGTTGTGATGAACGCGTGAATTATTTTCTCTAGGTCACGTCGGGTCAACGCTGACTTCAGTGAAGCTATCTGCCTGAGCTGGAATAAAAACAAACAACCTTTCTGCAAAACAGAGTTAATCTGCTTAGTAAACTTAAACTCAGAGTCAAGCGCTATCACCAAAATCATAACGGGCTCCAGAGAAAAATGAAAAAAAAAAAGTGAAGCCTTGATGTCAGAAAGACATTTCAACAAAGGGTGGATGGAGCAAGAATTGTCGTTAGGCTTTAAAGGAACAAGATTAATACCCAATGAGTCAAGGCTTCGACAACTTCGAAATGTAGTTTCAATGAAAGGTCCAGCCCGTCTTACAGGAATGCAAATCGCCCGCCACCTTTCGTGCCTGGGTTTTAGACCGAGATCATCTAATGCTGAGAAATGAGTCATAACCGTTTGGATCAAATCTGAAAAAAAAAATAAGGTCACGTGGGTCCTCGTATGATGAGAGCAGGTGCTGTGAAGGACTCTCAGCTACTACCACGTCAAACTTCAGCACAATCCACGCAAAACAGACTTTGTGTTGGCTAATGTTGATTGCTGCTGTGGCGGCCATCTTGAATTGTGTTGATTTCAAAATGGAATCAGCTGTAGAGCTCAACCAGGTGATTACTCTATGAAAGGGTCATTAAAATCTGCCAGGTGGTTATCAGGATATTTTGCTAACAGACAATCAGGGTTGACGCTAACAGGTAATGCTAAGATTTTAGGCAAAGTTCTCATGTAATGAGCAGCGCTTGCAGTATGTGTTGTGAACGAGTCTTAGCAACTTTGGCACCAAACTTCAGCACCATATCTGCAAAAGTGACTGATTTAGAGCCATCTTTGCGTTGTCTCAGGTCAGCTGGCTGTGGCGGCCATCTTAAATCCGGTTGGCTTCGAGAGTCAGTCAGTGGTAGACATTCATCCGGTGATTATTTCCTGAAAGTTTCAATTAAATCTATTCAGTGATGGGTTAAGCTGGTTGGGCCTTTTCAAGGTTAAGCAAATACAACATTGGTCAAATCACAACGCGACGTCCCGGCGTGTCGTTATTTATCCCAAACAGAGCCAAGGCCACGCAAATGCAGCGTGTGAAAAAACACGGAGCACACACACAACCTGAGCAGAAGTCATGTGAGCCAACTGCTTCTGAATGACTTTACGGCGGTCTCGCGTCGTTGTGGAACTTCGGCCTGCTCCCGTTTGCGGTTTGCGGGCAGTCGTTAACGCCCGGCTCTGTTGTCCCGGAGCCCCGCCCCGGGGATCCTACGAGGTCGGGACTTTAACGGCGGCACTGGTTCCTCGAAGCTTGACAACAGCTTGATTTGAAAAGCAACTCTTCCAAACAAGCCACATTTGTTCAGTCTGTTTTTTTATATATATTTTTACTGTAATGAACTTTCAACATGCTGAGGCGTGCAGATTTTATATGCTGCTCCTCCCCCTCCTGCTGGGACGCCCTAAACATGTCCCACCTGTGAAATAATGTCTCTGTAACAGAAAGATGCACTCCACGTTGTTTGCAAATAGTTTTATGACCCTTCCCAGACGGATGCGCTGCAGCAATTCATTTTCCCCGAACTTCTGCTGAGGCGTCTCCTTCGTGCCTGCTGGGCGGTTCAAACAGCAAACTGACAAACCTCTGACGCCATGGCGCCGCTTACAGGGTTTGACCAAGACGCCATCATTCCTCAGTTTAAAGCTCTGCATTGAAAGGCGATATGCGTTCCTTCAAGGAAAGCTGGGTACTTAATTAAATAAATAATGACAGAGTAATGCTTAAACAGTGTCAACAATCGCAGCTTATTCGGAGCGCTGATAAGGAAAACTTTGGCGTGTATCTTAGTAAAAACAGCAGCTCATGGTCTCAGATATTTGTGTTAGTTTGATGTACCGTATTTTCTGCACTATAGGGCGCACTGTGAATGAATGGTCCATTTTGGAACTTTTGTCATATATAAGGCACACCGGACTATAAGGCGCATCTTCATTTTTGTAACTTTGTGCGGACCGCACTCCATTTAAAATGTATGATTTCGGTGCTCTAGCGGCGCTGGTTTGCCTGTATCAGCATTTATTTATATGATTCCTTTAAGAGAGATCATACGATATAATCAAACGGTTCAAAACTCCCGGAAGGATACTGCACCAACGTAAGCTTCAAGTATAAACGCCTCCACCGCTCACTCAGGTCTGCGCGGGGTGTGCTACATAAAGCGACTATATCTGAGCCTTAATGCTGCGAGTGGTGCAGCTTTGTAATTTAACCAAAGTCGTACTAAAACATTATGACTTCTTACATATATAAGGCGCTCTGGATTATAAGGTACACTGTTGTTTTTTGAGAAAACTGAAGGCTTTTAAGTGCGCCGTATAGTCCGGAAAACACGGTAAATGCACTTGGAGCTTTAATTAGATTTGAACAGAAACTAATTATATTTTCAGACTACCACCTGTCTCAAGTATCTAATAAAACTTATCTGGTTTGCCTTTTTAATTTTTTTTTTTCCCAGCTTAATTTATCCAGCTGTGACAGCGTGGTGCTACAGAGCAGTATAACCGGCGCCCAGTTCATCGTAAGTTAACTCCTGTCTTTACCATTCTCGTGTTGATCGTATTTGAATTTTTTCGTATTTCCTTCAGCACATGTCGCAGTCTCAGATGGAAGTGTTCCCCAGCCTCTACCTCCCGTGAGTGTGACAGAAAATATATTTTACCTTGAAGCCAAGAGAGCGGTCTGCGTATAAATGCTACGGATGTTGCTGACAGCTTGTGGACTGTTTTCTCACAGAATACTGACTAATATTCAAAGAGAAATCAACACAGAGGAGCAGAGGAAGAACACCTTCGGCCTGCAGTAAGTAAACAGGTTTTATTTAGAGTCAGCTGAAAGCGCAGCTGGCCACAGAGCGACGTTTAGCACTCATCTATTTTTTGTGTATGCAGATTAAAGACACAGAGGACTCCTAAAACAGGTAACCAACGTTTCAGCTTCTCTCCGTCTCTGATATCAGACAGACTGTGATCTCTGCATCGTTTCTTGTATTGTTTTTTCTCTTCTTTCAAGTATTTAAACAGGATGAAGAGGTCTGGAACTCCGATGAGTTTGTGAGTGAAATGCTGGTCGCCTTGGGCCACATTCATCGCCACAAACCGAGTCAAGCGTGGCGCGTTGCGGGCGTGTAACCCGTGCTGTACTTGCCTCTTTGTGCCGCGCTCAGGACAGCGGGAGTGACGATGACTGCGAGAGCCCTACACAGAAACCAGGAGAGGAGAACTACATCTGTCCTTCGGAGGAGCCCGAGACGGCAGAGGAAGAAAAGGACGCGCCGCCGGCCTGGAAGGATTCAGTGAAGCCGCGTCCGTCCGTGAGAGCTCAGGACTGCCACAGAGGTAGCTGACAGCCGAGTTAGCACACAGAAATGAAAACAAATAAATAAGTATATCTGATAGTTTTGGTCTTTGTGCTTTGAAGGCAGAACGGATGTTCTTGTTTCCTGCATTAGTAATTAAAAAAATGTCTAAAGCCTGTTAATTATCTTTGTGCTTTCTGCAGAAGAAAGCTTAAAAACTCCACGTCCCTACCCAAGAAGAATGACCCATTCTTCTCCTCCACAACCTCTGAAACCACCTGGTGAAAGAACAAGTGCCTGATTTATAGAGGGCAACGGTCATTTTCAGATTTACTTTTGGTAACGGGCCGATTGCCAAATGATCTAATTCAGAGCATATTTTCTCCTTCTTCGTGACAGTTCCCCATTCCGATTTACAAATCGACAGAAGCAAGAAGCCCAGGCACCCTTGTCCAGCACAGAGAAGCTTTTCACAAACACGTATGTATGTTTTATTATCATGTATGTGGCTTCTGGATGCTGCCAAATTGTTGTGACATCATCAACATGTCCACCAGGGGGCGGTACCGTCAAAGCTTCGGGTTCATCTATCAGACATGTCCCTCAACCAAGAGCCCCTCAGCCTGCAGACGTGGTCCACAGGTACAACACCGACAAGTTACTGGTCATTTTAAATACTTCAAAGTTCACTATTTCTTTTTTTTTAAATCTAGATCAACTAAATTACCTCCACTTCCTCCTGTGCTGACACAACGTACTAAGTTAAATGGAGCAAAGCCAGAGCCCAAAAAAGTGACGAGTGAAACGTGCGGCGCCGAAGCCAGGCCACGCTCCACGCTCGTGCTCGCGGGGGAACGCTCGGTAATGAAACTGTGCTGGGACTCTTTGTGTGTTCGTTGTGCACCAAGAGCACATTCAGAGTCACGACAGCAGATGGCGCTGTTTAGAAAAAAACAAAAAACAAACACATCAGGGAGTTCCGCAGTTTGTTCAAGAAGCTGCTTTTTATTAACAAGTCTGATATGTGTAATTATCTGCGCTGCTCTTATTTAGGGAACACCTCCGCTACTACAACACAGTAAAGAGAGAACGTTTGTTTCATAAGTCTCTTACTTTAGCTTTTGTGTTCTGCTGAGCCCAGTGTTTGGATCCCAGCTGGTATGGAGGAAATGTGACTCGCCATGAAGCCGAAGCTGCTCTCAGAGCGGTGAACAAGGTCAGATCGTACGTCTTCTTCTCTCTCTGAGTAGAAAAAAATGCACACAGAAATACAAAATGCTCATTATTTCTACTTTAAACTACAGACATACAGCGTGAACGTAAACACGACATTAAAACACTGGCCTTGTAGCTAAAGGCCAGTTTGTAACCCCGGTCCCTAACGGGCACAGGGATTCGGACGTGGACGCTGTCCGTTTGATGCGTTTCTACGTTTGATTTTTCTGCTCTGGCAGGACGGAGCGTTCATCGTGAGGGACAGCTCAAAGGGCTCTGCCGAGCACCCCCACACTCTGATGCTGTTGAATCAAGGCAAGATTTACAACATCAAGATCCGTCGCCAAGGCAACTCCTACTTGCTCGGCAACGGCTTCAACAGAACTCAGGTACACTGAAAGTGACAATAGTCCTAATTTGTCTCTTTTTTGTTTTAAATCTGGAAAATATTTGGCGTGCTCGCTCTATTAAACGCAAAAAGTTCACATCTGGCGGCGCACCTCGGGTCGCGTTTGACGCTGACTGGTGCTGCGCTGCGTCATTAGGTCCTTGTCATCTTCCGTGTGTGCTGTTGTGCTTTTTAGAGATTCCCGGGGGTAACGGAGGCGATTATCCATTACACGAACACGCCGCTGGTGCTCATTGACGCCGCAGCCCAGAGCTCCGCAGAGAAGCCGCAGTGCTGCCTGCTGCACCCTGCAGGACTCTGACCGGCGCCGGCGCCGGGGGGGGGCCCTGACGTGGGCGTTAACATCTGCTCTTGTGTGTTAATGTGTGCACACGTCCATGTGGCTTTTGTGAGGGAGCTTTTTAAGACTATCCGAACAAATGTCACAATTTCCACAATCTCCGAAAGGTCATGGTTACGCAATTCCTCCCTGCTGCTGCTGCTTTCACTATTTTTAGTAAACAGAATGAGACAAAAGGGAATAATTCTCCTGTTAGGGGGGTGAGGTTTCTGGATATCTTCCTACGAGGTGCAGACGCGCGGCGTTACCTCCTCCATCCGCGCTCCGGCTTCCGTTGAAGTTCGGGGCCGCCGCCGCGTCGCCGCTTCGGGGGGTTTTCTTGAGCAGCGCCAGCTTGTCAGGGTGGCCGACGCACAGGATCAGATCGCATTGCTTCAGTTGGGCTTGCACTGCCAGCAGTAAGAGAATATCTTTTGTCACATCGCCGCCTCAGGTCTCCAGCAACTGTTACTACACACAAAAATCAAACACCCTAAGTGGGAAAAAATAAAAAATAAATAAAAAAAGCCTACACCGCAGCTCTGTCTTCTTCAGTCTCCAGCAGCGTTAGGTGTTAATAACAACAGGACTCAAGCTGACTGGATTTTATATGAATGTTGACACCACTGAAACTCTCACTTTCTTGTCAGCGAGACTTACAGTCCAGTAGGTTTCTGGAAACCTAAAACTGATTAAAATCAGCTTGTGTTAAATTATGACAGAGTAACAGTCGTCTTTGTCAAACCTCAAATTACAGGAAATCTCGTGTAATGTCTTGCATTATCCGTTAGTGCATGGGAGCGTGTGTGGGGAATGACAGTCAGCTACTATCACACCAAGCTTTAGCGCCATATGTGTAAAACGCACCAATTTGTAGTCATTTCTGTGCAGGCTAAAGTCGACTAGCCGCAGCAGCCGTCTTGAATCAGACTGACTCTGAAAGTCAATCAGCTCTAGCAGTACATCCAGTGATCCCTTCCTGAGAGTTAAATCAAAATCCGTCCAGTGTTTCATGAGATATTTTGCTAACAGACAGCTGACCCAAGCAGCCAACGGCACAGTTTGGATCTGACGCGATCAGCTGGCGCTCCGACTATGTCGGGGATGAGTCTCAGCTACTACCACACCAAATGTTAGCTGGAGATCTGTAAAAAAATTACCATTTTTTTAGCCGTTTATGTGATTCCTTACATCGCTTTGCTGTGGTGACCATCTTGAATCAAGTTGACTGCCCTCCCCCCCAAAAAAATTCAGTTGTAGATGTAAATTGAATGATTACTTTCTGAAGGTTTCATTAAAATCCAAGGATTTATGAGATATTTTTGCTGATGGAACAGACAAATGAGCGCGCGCACACACACACCTACACACACACGAACAAAAACATTATCGCCCTTTCACCTTTGCCGGAAGGTGATGATGAACGTTTCTGTCCTCATATAACATGAGCTTCAAAGCCAGGAAGTGCACCGCGTGGCAAACCAATAAAAGCAAGAAACCTGGGAACATTTAAGGTGAACTGCGATGTTGGGGAAACAAAGCGTAGGCAGGCACATCTCTGCCGAGTGACTCCAGGTGAAGGGAAAGTTACCACAGGCCTCGCACGAACAGCGAGGAGCGAACGTTTACCAGAACGCTGGGGCTGAAGAGAAAAGGAACTTTCACAGTGTAATAAATTTAACGAAAACATCAAAGCTGAAACCGCTGCTTTCGAGGAATTAAGCCAATCGAGCGAGCCGACAAATTAGATAATAATAATTGCTCTTACGTCCCTTTTTTTAAATGCACAACCGTCCCCTGTGGCAGAATAAAAGTTGGAACATCCTGCTTTTTACCTCAGAAACAACCCATCTGGGCCAACAAAAAAAAAGAATCTTCAGTTGCTCCTATCAGCAAATCATATTTTGACAGACGCCGTAAAGCACCGTGCGGCTAAGCTGGGTTTATGTCATCAATCGACTTGGAGCTATCGCCTGTCAGATCTGGGGCAGCGGTTGATGCCTCTGAACATCTGGGGGGGCGGAGGTGAGGGAACTGAAACGCACTCGCCAGGCGACCCACGCTGCCAGACAACGAGTCCAACCCTCTCAGGATGCTTTCCAGGCCCACCCAGGAGGCAGAGGCGGCGGCGGCAGCAGGTTCTGAGGCCTTCTCTGTGTTTTCCATCTGAAGAATATTTGCACAGAACAAAAAAAAAAAGAAAAAAGAAGAAAGAGATTGTGCCAAGAGTCATTATAAGCAACTGAAAATAAAACCGGCAGAAGTCAAAGTCACTTGTTTATTATTGTGCTTTGGTAATCTGAATCTAAGAAAAAGGCAATGACTAAATCATATCAGGGCAATACAAAAGGACTACAAATAATAACAGTACGCTTTTTAAAATAGCTTCACTTCTTTATTTAACTCGGATTAGAGTAGTTTGAGCATACTGTGGCCGAGAGATTTGCCATCAGTAAACACGAGAACACCCTGGCCTGTTGTAGCTTAAATCAATAACTTGTTAACTGGAAGGTAGAGAGGAATCAAAGTTTTGAACTTGGTAACTCGAAGGAAGAGAGGACTCAAAGTTTCGAGCCGAACTACGGGAAGCTCGGAGAACTTCAGTCGAGTCCCGCTGCGGCAGGCTCAGCGGGGCGGGTGTCCGGTATCTCTGCCCACGGGTCCGGCAGCTCTGCCTCCGGGTCCGGCTCTCCGCACACCGCCGCCCGGCAGCCGCGGTACGCCTCTTCCAGCCTCCGCATGGAGGCTCCCACCTCGGAACCGGTCCTCAGCGTCACCATGTCATAAACCATACAGGTCAGCTGCACTATAAGGGAGGGAGGGAGACACGGACAAGAGCGCGGCCCGCTTGTTTTAATAACTTTACTAACGCCTACATACGCGAAGCTCAGGCTGCGTTGAATTAAACATGGCCGCGCACCTGCTATGTTCTCCACGCTCTCAATCATCCGCTCCAAGTCCTTGTTCAGCTCCGACATGTCGTCGCCGGTGCTCGGCGCGGGCTCGGCGGGCGAAGACGACTTTGCCATCGACTTACAAACGGGTAAATGGTGCCGTTATCGCGTCTTCTCTAATCACTCGTATGTTTACGACTGTAACTCCCAACCAGGCCGCCCCTTCTTTCACCTCTAACGGTGGAGGAGTTAGCCGTTAGGTTTTAGCCGTTAGCGTTAGCACAGCGAAAGCTAGCATGCTAGCTGCTTCTGGTTCGAAGAGATGAACGCTTTTTGTCCCGAAGAAAGGGGGGGAAAAGCGAAATTAATTTTGTTTAACGGGTGAAATTTGTTTCCAGGGCGGCGGTGGTGAGGGGGGGATGCGTGTGTCCGTGCGGTTAAGACGGGTTATTAAACTCAGTGAAGGTTTAAATTTAGCAAAAGGCTAACAACTCACCTTCAGGTGCTGAGAAGTCAAGTTCACTGAGCTGAAACCAGAGTGGAACATAAAGCTGTTGTTTAACCCTGTTCAAATCTTTCACTGAAAGTCCGACGCAGATAAAATCACAATGTTTAGTAAAATAAAGTTTAAAGGGCAATGCAGTTTTTTTTTAAAAACTTATGTTCAGTATTTGAAGGGCAGTGTTAAGAGGCTGTATGGAGAGAAAAAAACTTACCAGTTTCAAAGCTGTTGTTTTCTTTTATTAATTTTTTTAGCAAGTTTGACCGTGATTCAGAAATATTTTAACAATTGTAAACGTTTTAAGATCTTAAACCTTTTGTTGCAGTGCTCAGTGAGAAAATAATTATAATAAAATAAAATAAAAAATCATTATTTCCTGAATTTACTTTGTCTGCTGTACAGATATACAGAAAAATGTCCAAACACATAAACAAAACATCTTCATTAGTTTCTAAAAGTATGTTATTTAAGTAAATGTTGTTGAAAAACAATGTGGAAATCAGTATGCAACTTTAAGGAATATTTAATATTAAATCGTTTGATACTATCTTTAAGCTTTTATAAATCCTCATGTAGTGAATTATGATAAACGATAAGAAAATATCCTAGATGGTGCTTATTTTCCTATTGATATTTGGGCTTCACCTAATCATTAACTTAACTAATTAGTTTTAAAAATGCATTTGTCCTTATTTGTTAAATTCCGGAATTAAAGTAAAACAAAGCTAATCTGTCTGTTTTTATTCTAATCTGTGTTTGATCAGCTTGTTTGTTGTTTTTGAATAGTTTAAAACCCCTTTGCTGGTGTTCCCCTTAGGCTCTTATTTACCCTGAAACAAAAGGCAGCATGACAGTCATTAGTTTGTACTTCTGTTAGCATCAGGTAATTCGTGGGCGTGTTAAAGAAAATACTTGACTTCTCCCCCGCATCTTTGATTTTGATGTTATTTCGACTGGAACTTTTTTTTTGTAAGAAAAACCAGTGAAGTTGTCCTAAATAAATAAATCTATTTGGAGCTTTGAACTAGTAAGCAATAGAGTATGTGCATACATGTGTTTTCATGTCTGTTACCAAAATATCTAAAGAACCACTGGACCGATTTTATTGAAAATTCCAAGAAGTAATCACTGGACAAACGTCTACAACTGATTAACTTTTGGAGTCAACACGATTCAAGATGGTTGCCACAGCCTGCTGGCATTCAAAAAAGCAAAAATGGCTATAACTCTGTCAAATTTAAAGATATTGACTTAAAATTTGATTTGGTAGTAACTGAGACTGATCCGCACCTTATAGTTTTGGTGCTAATTAATAGCTCAAGATTTTAATTTAAAAACGTTGCCAATAACTATCTGGAGTCAACTTATCTTTCTCTTAGCAAAATATCTTATTAACCACTGGACATATTTTAATGAAACTTTCAGGAAATAATCAATGGATGTAGATCTACAGCTGATTAAAGTTCAGAGCCACCCAATTCAAGATGGCCTCCACAGCCAACTGTTAATTTAACAGATATTGTGCTAAATTCAGTGTGGAAGTAACAGAATCAGTCTCAGCACAATCCAAGCGCTACTCATTACATAAACTTGTTGCTTAAAACTTTAGCATCAGCCGTGTTGGTCTGTTAGCAGAATATCTCATGAACCGCTGGGCAGATTTTACTGAAACTTTCAGGAAATGATCACTGGATGCGTGCGACGGATTAGCTTTTCGAGTCGGTTTTCGTGAGATTTAGCAACATGGTCGACCGAAACAGATGCAATCTGTAATTTCCTAATAAAATTCTTAATCTAAACTCCTGACATGAGAGGTGGTGGGCGATACGCACTGGAAGGAATGAAAGGCCTTTCTTTTTTATTACTTGTTTTTTTTTAAGGAGGTCATTGTATCGTGTTAGTGACCAAATGGCTGAAAACCACTTTTGCTCTGTGCTGGAAATCTTTCTTATAGACACCAAATGACTAAATTGTTTTATATGTGAGCAACTAACTAAATTTGGTTGAGGTAAAAAAGAAAAAAAAGCTGTTAATAATGGCTTATTAAAAACTTGAACTGTGTTTTTAGTGTTTAAGTTAATGTTCTACATAGGATGTTAGGGAGATTTTAAAGCATTATCAAACCAGGAGTTGAGAAATAAAATGTTTTTATGTATATGATGACATTGTTTTGGACCCATTCCAGTTGAAGGGTCTTGGTTTGAGTCTGAACACTGTGACTGTCTGTTTTCAGAGAAACGATCAGGAAATCTTCATTTGTTTTGTTCATCATCACTGTTTAGTTTCTGCACTTAGGAAGATATTTTTTTACTGGCGGATTGTATCTTCTTGTATTACTCAATGTAAAACAGAAATAAATAAATAAGAAAACAGAATCCTCCCTTTTTTATTAATAAAGATAAATAATTGCTGACACACTGACTGAACTGTCTGCCATAGAAAGAGTAGCAAACGACTGGGAAAACGTATAAAAAAAGTCTAATCTTTCTAAAAATAGTTATTCTTTATTTTGGTTTAACAATGCGTCCAACCCACTATAAGTACAATTGCAGGTATAAAAAAAAGAATCACTGATGACTAAATTTGAGTGGAAAATTATTTAAATGACGGTGAACAAAGCCTTAGGCAGAATGAAAAAGCTGACAACAGGAAAAAAGAGGTGAGGGGGGGGAAGGAGACAGAAAGTTTTCACCTGAGAAAACCTCCAATGAAATTTGACGGGGGGCGTTGCCAAAGAGAAGATAAAGCAGGTGTAACAGGTGACATCTTGACACAGAGCAAGGGCAGACAGACCAGGAAGGAGTGGAGAAGAGTTGCCTGCAACGTTTAAAGCTCAGAGGCAAACGTTCGGATTAGCTCTCAATCCCAAGCGTGAGAGGCAAAACAAGAGCGTCGACAAAAATCACAGAGACTTTGGCTTACGAAGGAAGGACAACCACAAGCAAGAAGTTAAAAGAAGAGACTGGGAGGACTGAGAGGTGAGAGGAAGCCTGACGATGTCTTCGTTTGAGAACCAGAACCAGTCTCCACCTCGCTGTGGTCCGCAGTTCCCAAATCTGGGCCAGGAGCCCCCTGAGCTCAGCATGTACGGCGACTGTTACTACCCGCCGCCTTCCCTGCCGAGTCCTCAGCGCACCACTCCGGCCTCCTACGACCTGAGTGACTACGCCACCTCGTCCCCGAACCCTTACCTGTGGTTCAACAGCTCCGGAATCAACACGCCGTCGTACCTGTCCACCACGGGCCCGCCCGGCAATCCCGGCCCTCCCTTCGTGCCTCAGCACTACGGCATGCAGAGGCCCTACCTGGGCCCGGCTGGACCTGGAGGCCCGGGGGGCGAGCTGAGCTGGTTCTCTCTCCCCTCGCAGGAAGAGCTGATGAAGCTGGTCCGCCCGCCTTACTCCTACTCGGCTCTCATCGCCATGGCCATCCACGGCGCGCCGGACAAGAGACTGACGCTGAGTCAGATTTATCAGTATGTCGCCGATAACTTCCCTTTCTACAACAAGAGCAAGGCGGGCTGGCAGAACTCCATCAGACACAACCTGTCGCTCAATGACTGCTTCAAAAAAGTCCCGAGAGACGAGGACGACCCAGGTAAGACAGTCAGATCATTTTGTGTGTTCGCTGCCGTGCTTTGATCGGGATTGCTTTGAGTAATGTGATCTGTTCACTCGGTCCGATAGGTAAGGGCAACTACTGGACACTTGACCCAAACTGTGAGAAGATGTTCGACAACGGCAACTTCCGCCGGAAAAGGAAGAGGAAGTCCGACTCCCTGCCCGGCGGCGACGGCGGTCCAGGGGCCCCGGAGTCCGGCGACAGCGAGCGGGGCAGCCCCAAGCACCCGGCCCTCAACATGTCCCCGCCGCCGGACAGGATCCCCTCGCCGTCGCTGTCGGGGCCCGCGCCGTGCCTGAGCAGCTTCCTGTCCGAAATGTCGACGGTCTCCGGTGGCGGGGCGAGCGAGGTGGGGGGCGACGGGCTGGGCCGGCCGCTGCAGATCAACCTTCCTCTAGACGGGGCTCACAGACCCTCGCAGCCAGCGAGCTTCAGTAACTACTCCCCCAACTCGGGCGTCCCAGAGTGGGTGCCGCAAGCGCCGGCCCCCCCTGTGCTCACCTCTTCACCCACCCACTCCTCTCTAGGTTACTCCAGCCCCATCGTGAGCCAGTACAACGGCTCCGGTGGGCATTTCTACCCGTCGCTGGGCTCAACAGGAATCATCTATCATCGAGAAGGCACAGAAGTTTAAGCAGACGTCATTGG
>NC_051438.1:11310338-11374378 GCF_001649575.2 Kryptolebias marmoratus
TGTTTGCAAAGACTGTTGAAAGGAAATTTCAAATATCTGCTGTTACTTCTGTTTAAGAGCCATTCTGCTGTGGAAAAACAAGACAAGGGGGGGGGGACAAAAAAAAAAACCAAAACGTATGTTTGCGCTGACGGAGACAGTTGAGATGGCAGCAGTGTGTGACAGTTGAGTCAAACGGCTTTGATTCCCACAGAAACAGCTGAGTCAGGTGCAGCAGCCTCAGCTCTTCAGCCCCCGAAAAAGAAAAAAAAAAAACACTTTCAGCCTCTTTCAGATCCTCTGTCAGCTTTTACTCCCAACTTAAGCTAGTCTCTATCAGATCTGACTCGATGTTAACAGAACCTCGGCCCAGTCTGCTGACACCTGGCCGTTCCACGTCGCTATCTGCGATTCTCTGATGGTATCGCCCCCTCGATGCACAGGCAGCACATTTAGAGGTGTAGTTAAATTACACCGTTGTCAACATCGTGGATGAAGTCATTGCACTCAAAGAGGGGAAAAAACAAATAAGGTAGACTTTTGGTCAGGGTATTGCAGTTCTATATGTAAACAATAGGATTATTTTACAGTCTGGGAATGTACTAAACTGGTGGTAATTATGTATACGTTGATGTATCGCGGTTTGTTGGTGTAACTTTTACTGGTCAGGATGAATTTGTTAGATGTGCTACAGTGCTGTCAAGTTGTGTTTTGATATGAATAAAAGGTTTTAGAATTACAGTGTCATGTTCATGTTTTCACAGAAATGCATTTTTTTTTATGTTTCCCGGGATCTCCCCCCTTCCCCAATTCCAAGAAAAAAAAAAACCCGGAAGAAAAGAGAAAGTAAGCCAATAAATCCTGGTGGAAAAAACGGTGCCCCCCCGTCAGGAAAGCAGTGACCAGTAGTGTGGAACCCACATGTCAGTGTAATCCGATCTGTGTGTGATGGATAGTTAACTGATTTTCCTAAACGTTGGAAAGCCACATTCCCATGCCGTCCTCCTTCCCAAGCCCTAAAATCCCTCGGCATCCTAAAACGTACACATAGAGAGTGCTGACTGGATGCGAGCGGCTTCGGTGCAGGGAGATAAGGGATTTCAGGAAGGCTGTACGAAAGAAGGAACATATCCGAGTTTAAAAGCTGCTGGTTGTCTTTATTTTTCAATAGGTTTGACCATGATTCGGAAATGTTTTAACAGCTATAAAGGTCTCAGATCTTAAACCTTTGTTACAACGATCACAAAAATTACAGTTTAAAAAAAAAACAATTAAATTATTCCTTTATTTCTTTTGTCTGCAATACAAATATACAGAACAATGAACAAATACCATTTATAAAAAAAGGTCAGTGGTTTATAAAAGTATATGATATCGAATTAAAGGTTGTTGAAAATCAGTGTCTTAGAAGGTACATTGGAGCTTCACATAGTCATTAACGTAGCTAATTAGTGGTAGTTTTCCACACTTGTTAAATTACAGAGTTGGGCTGACTGCACTCTAAAGAGAAGCTAATCTGCCTGTTTTTATTCTAATCCCTGTTTGATCGGCCTGTTTGTTTTTGAAATAAATAAAACCCCTCTTACTGGTGTTCCCCCCTTAGGCTTCTATTTACCCCGAAACAAAGGGCAGCATGACAGTCATTTACATTAAATACGAAAAAAAAAAAAAAAGAAAAAGCGAGAAGGAAGTGAAGAAGACGAGGATTTTGCTCTACGAGGTGTACCAAGTGGAATTTAACATCTTGGCACAAATGGTAAATGTCTCAGGGCTAGGAGGTCAACCTGTCAAAATTTGCATAACGGATTTTAAAACAAGTGATGTGGTTACATTTGGACGGATTGCAGATTCCTGCTTCAGAAGTGGTGTCAGACTTGCTCTCATATCAGATTTAACTGCGTGAAAAGTCCTGAGTCACACGACACCCACAACACAAACTTTAATAAATAAAGATGTCTTGACATCCAGGCTAATAAAAGGGAAAAAAAAACCTATATTGAGCTGCCGCAGTGGGCATTATGAAACAGACAGTGATTAAGTAAGCAAGAGTCACGTCAATTACAGAACAGATTACTTAAAGTGACAGTTTAGATCTTTTGAAGTGGGCCTCTGTTGAAATGCTTTAAACATCATTGTCTTATCTGTCGTCAGTAGCTCTTTTAAGGAAAGAGTCTCATATTGACAGAGATTAATGAGCTAACGGCTACTTTAAGGGAGGTGAAGTGGAATTACCGAAGTGGATTGCTGCCATCTTAAAGTGGTTCATGCAAACACTATTTTATAAAACTTTTAAGTCACTCCTACGTGGTATTTGAGTCAAATTTTATATTCATTTGTAAGTGCAAAAGCAGCCGAAGTGGCTAGCTGTAGCTCATTTTAGTGCAGCTTGAGAATATCCTAATATTTCTGCTGGAATAACTGATGTGAATTTGGCTGCAGTTAAAAGGTTTATAGACGATTGAGTACAAGAAAACGCAATGAAAGTTTTGTGATTGGAGTTAGTTTGACGATGACAGAAGTCCACTTTGGTCTTGGTCCTTCTCGGACTAGTCTTTCACTCATCGATCCGGTCAGAATTAAACCATTTCTCCAAGCTGAGGTTGCTCAAAAAGCTATCCGCAGCAGGTAAGATGGTAACCATTCATAGCCTTTCCGCAGACTCTCAAGGATCTGAACTGTGCTTTCCTTTTAAAAAGCCACATCACACAGCAGTGAAGAATACAGCAAGTAAAAGCACAAGTTATAGAATAAAGAAATCATCAATAACAATAAAAAAAAGTAGTACAAACGATATCATAAACTTTAAAAAAGGAAAAAGAGCATCAAACTGTAAAACCCAATTTTATCAAAAATCTTCCTGGTCAATACACAAGCTCTGATTGATAACATGTGTGGAGCATTTAACATGAGAATGTCCTAAAGGTCTTTGAAAGGTTTTTGAGCATGATAGAAGAAATACTGGACCAAAATCTGAAATATACAAGGAGCCAACGTTAAAGGAACAGTCTGGTCATTTAGGGTGTGTTCCATATCAGCCACAGAACACGGAGCATGAAGAAAAAGGCTCAAGTCTTCCTTCAGGATAAGCTAACGACCAGCCAAAATGAAAGCCTGTTTCATATTGTTTTTCAGGCTTATATAAACAACTATTTCTCCAAAATGTCATCCTGGTGTAAAAGAACGCTACATCAGCTTATATTAAAACCTCTACGCATGCCACTGTTTGTTTAGTTTGTTGCTGTTTTTTTAAACCAAAAAAAAAAACGTCAGTGACACTACGCTGATGTGTTCGTGCGTAGCATAGCTCGGGTATATGGTGCCACAGGTGCTGAGGCTGCTGAATGGATCAGTCCCCCTGATCGGCACATCGAGTCAGTCAAAGGTTTGTCTAACTCCTGGCAGACTGAAACATTCAACAGAGTCAATCAGGACAGCCACATTTACACGATCAATGCTCGAAACGCCGTTGGGTTGAGAAGACAGCAACATGCTGAACCAGGAGTGGGCAATCCTGGTCCTGGAGGGCCACCATCCTGCATGGTTTACTTGTTTTTCTGCTCCAGCACACCTGATTTGAATCAACGGGTGATTAACAGGCTGAATCGGGTGTGGAAGAAGTAAAACATGCAAGATAGAGGCCTTCCAGGACCGGGATTGCCCACCCCTGTGCTAAACTAACGATGTCACGCAGTAGAGGTTTAATATTAGCTAATGTAGTGTTCTTTTATACCAGCAGGACATTTTTGAGAAAGAGTTGCCTGAAAAACGATCTAGTCATCGGCCAGAAGGCTAATTTCTGCCCTTTTCTGCAAATGTCGGTGTGGATTCTTGTCCTTATCCTCCATGCTCTGACGGCAGATAAGGTTTTTGATAGAAAGTCACTTCTAAAATGACCAAACTTAGGTCAGCCAGGGTAGGGGAAATACACAATGTCATTGTCCTGACGCAGTGTGCCTCCATCTCAAGTTGGCTCTGCGATCATTAAAATCCCCAAAAGATTCAGGCAACCTGTCTTTTTTTTTTTTCTTTTGTTTTCTTTCCGTATCATGTTCAAACACTGCGCTGACAGACACAAGGAGGCCTTCCGCCTCTGTTGCTCCGTCATTATCACTTTTCCTGCCAACAGAAACATTTCGAGGTGTTTGTCTCTGTGACTTCATTAACAGCAGCCGCTACTGTTGAGACGACTTACTCTGGCAGTTTCCACCTTAGGCAAATTCATAACAGCTAATCACCGGGAAAGGGAACAAGCGGAGACCCTGGAGTTCCACATGAGGCTGCGCAGATAAGAACTGGTTGAAAACCCGAGGGATTTACTCCCTAAAAACTAAAAGGAAAGTTGCGTTTATCGGAACCCTCAAGCCGGCATCCATCAGGACCTCCCTTTCCCTTTTCTTTGTCTGCCAATTTGTACCTAATAATTTTCTGTACACTCACAAGTACTTTTAAGTGCAGGTTATCCATCTCAAGATAATTATGGTTTTACCTCCTACCTCGTTTCTAAAAAAAACAGAACGGCACTTTTGCTTGTTTGAAACTGTCATCACCTGTTAAAGTTTATATGGCTCCTTTTAATTGGCAGAAAATGACAGTGCTCTGAGACCCTAAGATGTCAGGCCGTTGCAGTAAAAGCTAATCCTCGTTTACGACTGAGAAGGTACCCGGCTCATCACCCATCAGTCACGGGTTTGCTGTAGCAGCGCACGCCGCCGCCGCAGGCAGTAGAATTATTGCTCAACAAGCTGATACAATTAAAATCTATAAATCCTCATCTCCACCTGCCGCCTGGCTCGTGGCAGTCTTCCACACACCTGTCGAACTAACGGAACGCACACCCCCCGCACGCGCGCGCGCACGCACTTTTGGGGCGTGTGCGTGCGTGCGCACAAGTGTGTGGTGTTTATGTTATAAACTCGGCCGGGGAACCAGTCTTCTGGAGCTGTTATGCATGACAGATTTGTGTGCGTAAGAACTTAGAAATGTCCTGATTATGGATCTGAATAAAAAAAAGCAAATAAATGGCACTTTTCTCTGCGGCAGATTCCGTTTGCTCCTGCAGAAGGGATCCACCTTTTCACCTTCAGTAGTTGCTACCTGAACAGTGAACTTTCTTGGTACCAGTTCAACCCAAAACACACACAAGGACACACACACATGCATGCATGCCCCTCTGTATTTACTAAAACAGTGGTGGCCTATCAAGCTCTGTTTAGTAAACGGTAGCAGAGAACCTGGAGACTTGTCGTCATGCCCACTGCCACAGCTAAGCATCACAAGCTCGCTGTTATGTGTAAACATCCATACACACTCCAGACACACGAACACAGGTGATGAAAGGAGCGAGAGAAGTTTCCACCGGTCTGGAAGTCTTTCAACAGCCTTTCAGTTTTCTTCGCTCCTCCAGAGGTCACAGAAAACTGCCAGACTCCCGCCGTTCACGGCACCACGTTCTGCTTCTCTGACGTCCACGAAACGCTGTCACATTCGCCCCCCGTTATCAATCAATGCAAGCCGTCTGTCATAATAACGGCTTAAAATGAAGTCCATGTCTTGTCGAAATGCGCAGACCCCCAATAGGTTGCCCTCGTCCGGCAGCCTGAGGCGAGAGGAAAAGCTCCATTTTTGTTAAAAGGTCCATAAAAAGGCAGCGGCTCCTCTGTCAAACGGTGCGTCCCAGCGTGTTAGGAGTCCAAGGAATAAGGCAGTGTGCGATGGCCCCTTTTTAAACACGGTTTATATACACGATTTGGGGAAAAGTGAAGTTTGAAGACAAACAGAGAACGCAGTGAGACCATGTGTATATATAAATCATCGCTATTTCACCCTGAAATATTTTTCATGTCAACATGCAGTAAACATGGAGATATGGACAGGGTTTTTCAGGAAGGGGAGGGAGACAGTGGGGGAGAGGGCTCAAGTATGTGCCGTGGGAACTAGAAATCTGAAAGAGTTCGAGCTTCATCTATTTTCACACATTTCGTGCACAATTAGTGGCCCGCTGTGTTGTGGTTTATCTAATAGGATGGGTTAGCTGCGGATGGATGCAGTGTTGACAGTCAGGTTGACTTGTTGGTAAACTGGGTAATTAAAAGTGTGATATAGATCCAGTTGAGCCGAGTTGAGTAAATCAGTTTGTCACCTTTTGAGCTAAACTGGATGCCAATGACTATCGTACAGTTTTGTGACCCTGTTTGTCGAGGATCCAGCCATCTCACTTTGAGGATCCCATAACTATTTATCATTGTCGTTCAGACATATCTTGGCAATTGATTTTTTTGCTTTTAATGTTTTAGACGGATACCAGTGGTATGCCAAAACTGAAACTCAGTGACTATAGCTATAGCCAGATTTTTTGTTTGGCTCTTTTTTCTTTTCAATTTTTACAATAAAACAGCAGAAATAAAGTTCAAATATCTCCATACCAGTATTAAAACAGATTGCAACAGCATAGATTTTCCCATAGCATAAAGGGCTGCGACTATTAGAGACTAGTGGACCACTCAAAATTGTGAGAAATAGGACAATTTTTTGCATAATGTAGCAAACCTGAACCCAACTGAATGGGGCAACCATTTTTTTTCTCACTCAATGTAGAACTTGTCACATAGCCTACATAGATTTGAATCGGTTTTGGCGCTTTCCATTTGTCATTTTACTATTTCTGATCCCCGATAGGAAGTTTGAAGGTACCTATCCCCATTCTGCAGATTGGAAAGTGTTATCTCGTGGGGATTGTTTTTCCTGTAGTCCCGTGGTTTTTGTCCCCTTTAGTTTGACTAAAACGTTTAAGAAAATGGTCAGATAAAGCAGGGAATGAAGAAGCTGAAGAGGGGATAGTAGAGAGATATTGCATAGATAAAATAAATCATGCAGTTACGAAACAAGATAAACAACATGGATCCATACATCAGACTGAAGTTCTGACCCTGAGGCACTACCTCTAGTTTGTTTCCTGACATTGTGTGTTAGACTGAGCGTATACCCTGTGTGTTAAAAGTTATAAATCCACAATGTCAAGGTTGTATGCTGAGTTGGTTCCTGTCTCAATAGCCAAGACAGGAAACTAAGGAGGAACAAAACTTCATTTAATTACTTGCAAGGCATTAAAAAAGAAACAACAGCAAAAATGAAGTGGCAAAAATAAAGAACTGAGGAACGTCTAGAACACATAATATATCCCAAATCCTGGGGATCAAAGTCTTTAACCCATGACAGAATAAACAATGACAAAGAAAAAATGATCTTGAACCAGTTTGCTGTTGCTGGGTGTTAAAACATTCTCATGAACGAAAACAGTGTGGTTTGTGCCAAAATTCAAATACATGTTGGGTCAAAGCCAACAGGTTTGTAGTTGTCCTAAAAAATAAAGTTTTGCTATAGTCTTAAAACTTTCCGTCCACATTTTCCAGCATTCCAGCATTTTTTAGTTTTACATGGGTTAGAAACTGGCGTGTGATTTTAGAGGTTTGTTACACAGTTTATACGTTAAGAAGGAAACAATCCCGAATGTTACTTTACAGGGTTCACCCAGACAGTTTAATTTCGTTTATTTACATGGCGCCAATTCACAACAAAAGTTCCAGGACACTACACAAAAAGTAACAAGTCAAAACAAATCCAGATTCAAATCTAATTACAGTAAATTCAATCCAATTATAACACATTACGTTCACATCCACTATATTATGACATGACAAGTAGCAAAAAGCTGGAAGCCAGGAGATTGAGTCGACTCTTCACTTTGGCACCGTCCCCCATCCTGAGCAGCACGGAGGCAACAGTGGAAAGGGACAATTCCCTTTAATTAGGAACAAAACCACCAGCGGAACCAGGCTCGGGATGGACCGCCTTCCTCCACTGGCTGGGGTTCGAAATAATAGGAAAGAGGCTCAGACCGACACAAAACGACGGGCCAAGGTGGAGTTTCTAAGGGAAGACAAGCAGAGAAAAAGTTCATCACTGCAAAAAATGTAAATACAAACATGGAGACTAGAGAGAGTAAAGACAGCAGACTATGTCCTCCAGCAGTCTAAGTCTATAGCAGCATAACTAAAGGGTAGCTCAGGAAACCCAATCCAACTATAAGATTTATCAAATAAAAGAAGGTCTTACGCCTGATTTTAGGGTGCATTCACAGCAGCCCTGTTTAGTCTTTAATCAAACTCTAGTTCATTTGTCTAGAAAGTCCGGTTCATTTGGGGAGGTGTGAATGCACAATCGAACTCTGATGCGGACCAAAAAAGCGAACCTAAAAACCTCTGTCTCGGTTCGGTTGAAGTGAACTCTGGCGCCGTTTGAATGCATGTGAATTCATGCATTCATTCATTTGTGACCGGAGACCGCTCCAAAAGCAGGAAGTGGACTACAGCACAGGGCCTTCTGGGTAAATACAACCAAAACAAACGTGCGTTTCTAGCAGGAGGAATGGCTGGTGGTCAGACATGGCACATGTACCACAGACAAAACAGAAATCCTGAAACCACTCAAATTTGACGCCACTCCATTTTTGTTTACTTTCCCAGAAGAAGGAAGTTGTGCTCAGTGTATTCTTCAAAGGTTTTTGTGTTGTTTCCTTCAGTAGTTCTTGGTGCAGCGCCACCACAGGTGAGGAGGGGAACAGGTCGCTCAAAGGGTTTGACTCGATTGACTCGGTGCAGTGGGAATGTGAACCGCAACCAATTGAAAATGGAACAAATTTTGACATTTTGGTGCCCAATCAAACTGAGTCTATCAGACGATCAAGTGTGAATGCAGCCTTAGAAATAGTGTCAGCCTCACGGAAACTGGAAAACTGGAAGTGTGTTCCACAAGAGGAGGGCTGAGAACTGAAAGCTGTGTCCAAACACTAGGAGCCATTAGGAAACCTCTTAGGTTTAATGCGGTGGTGTCCTGGTCCTGGAGGACCACTATCCTGCACGTTTTAGTAATTTCCCTGCTCTTCAGCAGGTCTTCAAGTTCTGCAGAAGCCTTTTAATCACTCAGTCATTCAAATCAGGTGCGTCATAGCAGAGAAACACCAAAAACATGCAGGATAGTGGCCCTCCAGGACCAGGATTGGACACCACCGGTTTAATGCCATCCAGAGTAAGACAAAGGCTGCAACGTTTGTTCCTAAGATTCTCATCTCAGAAATCACAACCTCCATCTTGTCTGAGTTTAAAAGCAGGTGACAGCCTTGGTGCAATTGGGATTCTTCTAACCAAACCAAATTATCTCTGGAAGCAATGTTATATTTCTGGGGAAACTGCTAATATTTTATGGGTAGCAAACATACATTTAGGAGTGAGATCACATTGTTGTTTTAATATGGGACAATCAGGCCATACCTGGAAAATCTACTGTAGAAGTAGCAGAAAATCCCCGTGTGCTCAGGTACATCAATTATTAATCAAACAATGGCTCCCCAGTGGTACCTGGCGTTGTTGATGCAGCCTGATAAAAAATGCAATAAAACAAGTACTGCTATTGTTAAACTCAGGGGGGGGGTTTACATGATGTTCCAGCTGATTGCATTCATGTTTATGTTATTTTATAGTTCTGAGATGCCTACTGAATCAAAAAGACTTTGGTATGCTGCAGCTTAGCATGCAGAGTGGGGATTGTTCCTGCAGAGCGTTTCACATTAATTCATTAATTCTCCGTGGGCTAAAAGGGGGCATTCATTTATTTCCATTAACCAATCCCGAAATGCTACCAGGTGGTAGGAGTTCTGTTTAAATGGAGTTCATTTAGATGATGAATTGCCTAAACGAATATCCAAACCAACGAGATGTTTGGATGAAACACAAATCAATAATTATGTCCCTTTAAACACCCAAATGGTTAGGATGCGCGTCTACAAATGTGGCATTTGTTTAACCTTCACACACGGAGCTTCAGTAATTTTGCCTCAGGCAGCTACACGATGAGAATGCCCATGCTCATTAGGACTTGCAATAGCTTGGATTTTTATTTTCCTTAAAAACTCTTAAATCAAGTAGATGATACACATTTGTAATCTCAATCACCTCGTTACTGTTAGGGACACAAAAAAGGCCTTCCTCATAGTCTGTCAGTGCTCAGTACAGTGCTCTTATTAAGACATCTGGTACGAGTTGTCACATTTATATTGATAATTATTGCCCACCGCCATTAAAAAGTGTGTGATCATGTAATTGCCATTTGTTTGTAAGCACAATAATTAATTAACCACTAGACGGTTTTTATTGAATTTCTCAGAAAGTAATAATTGGATGGACATCTACAAACCATTAACTGTTGGAGGCAATCAAATTCAAGATGGCTGCCATAAACTTTGAAAACACAAACTGACTGTAGCTCAATCATTTTTTGAGATAGTAAGCTAAAATATGATGCGATAGTAGCCGAGAGTCATCCCCAACACACACTTTGAGCACTGACAGGTTGTCAAGATGTTTAAGGCTTTGCCGCTAACTATCGAAGCACACTTTTTTCCCCCTTTTTGTTCTTATTTAAAAAAACAAAAAAAAACTGCTGTAAATTGCACATGAAACTGAGCTTTTTATCCTGCCACTCAGCTGCCGTTGGAGCTAATGATCCAGAATAACCCCGCTGCTCTGATCACCATGACGAATCGACGTGTGTTCATAAATACCAAAGCACTCATATGAAAGATGAATGAATCTAATTTAACCAGCCAAACAGTGCCACCAACTCCGTCCCTCCGACTTTTACTGCAGCGTCGCTCCGATCCGACAAAAGGTCAGACAACAGTAAATCTGTCCCGCCACGGCGTGGGGGAACCTCTTGTTGCCATAAAACCCTTCAGCGTGAGCCCGTCCTGCTATTGACATTGCCTGAAGGTAACCTGTGATGGATGACGTGTCACATTTACTGTGTGCACAACAGGAAACGTCTCAACCAAACTGAACGGCATCAGATGGGTACGTCTTTCAAACCCCCATAAGCTTTGTGTTATGATTCACCGCCCTGACTTCAGGGAGAAAAAAACAAGCCCTGGTCCGGTTGGGTTGGTAGTACTCTGGGGGGATTTTCCAATAATCGTTTTGAGGCTTTTAAGTAAAAGTCTTCAGTGCAAACTAGGCTCGAGTCCAAACTTTCCCCTACATGAGTTTTAAAATGATTTTTTGTTTCTTTTCCCCCCCCTCCTCCTTCTTCTTTTTATGTGTTGACATGTTGAGACACCTCTCCTGTCTGGGATAAATGCTGAAAATCTGGCTTCTGGCTATATGGTACAACTGACAGAGGACCGGCATTGGGATCAGGAGTTTGATACTGTAGCTGCAAATTTATGAGCCCACATGAGAGTGAAACAGGTTTAACTGTTAAATGCTCTAAAATGAGTCAGATCAGGGGATAAAATTAGGGTAAAAAGACTCAAAAAAGGTTAAAAAAACAAAAAAAAAGACTCATCTTCTGGGTTATGTGTTAAGTTAAGTAAGGATTCCTGGGAATGTACAGACAGTGTGTGTGCTGTTTACCAGATTGTCAGATGTGCAGTGAAATTGTTGCGCTTTATTTTGGCATCCGAGGACAGAGGAAAACAGTTTTACCAAAACAAAACTGAGAAGTTCTTCCAAAAGAAGGCGTTGGCTATTACAGCGATTGTTGTTGGAATTCTCTGTTCTCGGAATACTCGGTACATTTATTGGAAGGGGACGTCACACCTTTCCCAATCCCGTTTTTAAGCAGTCAACCCAGGGACCAGGTGTCAGAGCAGGTATCTGAGGCAGACAGATGCCCTCCAGTGGGTCACCGTGGTAGCTTGTCCAAAGCTTTCAGCATCTGCCACCCCCATTACTTTAGGATTTGCGTAGGTCATGAAGAAGAATCAGTGGGGAATTAATTGGCTGTTTTGTGTTTAGAGACATGAGGATTTAACACGTGGCTGATTCAGAAGGGAAATCGGTCCTCTAGAAGAGCTGATCCTCTCTGTGGTGGCCATTTAATGCGTCTATTACACACCAGAGGTGTGACCAAGTCACTGTGTTGCAAGTCTCAAGTAAGTCTCAAGTCTCTGTCCTCAAGTCCGAGTCAAGTCTCAAGTAAAAACGGTCAAGTCTCAAGTCAAGACAGGCAAAAGTCAAGTCAAGTCTCAAGTCAGGAACCTTTAATTTCAAGTCATTTCGAGGCGTTTTTATTTAATTTTTTTTTTTATAATTTGCAATTATACATAAAATTCAAATAATAGACCATTTGTTCTTTTTAAAATCTGTATTTATCTCAAATGATAGAACATGTGCAGCTGAACACAAAATATAAAAAACATTTTTAAATTGGACCTCTTTATTGCGCAGTTCTGTTAAACTTGATATTCAATAAAAAAAGACGAAAATGCTGACATTTCCACAGCACAATACAAAGAACCATAACAGCAGTTTTTTCCTCTTTTCTCTGACCTGGTCACTGAGTGAACATGTATTTTTATGTGTCCATGTTTGAGTGACACAAGAAACAAAACAAATATATCAACTGAACAATTAACAGAAATCTGCAATTGAGGATACTGTATTTCAGTTAACTATTCTGCATTGCATTTGCAAAAGACCAAACTGGCCAAAAGTCTGTCTGTCATTTGTGCACGATGAGGGCGTAAAATGATGCCACCATAGCTGAAGACGCGCTCCACTGGAGCACTGCAAGCAGGCACTGCCAAAACTCTGGTGGCCACATTAAACAGTGAAGGAAGAGTGTGCATGTTCATTGCCCAGAACAAGAGGGCGTTCTGTCCATCAGCAATATGGAGGTAATGACTTAGCTGTAGTGCTGGACTTGTCTGGACATCCTTCTTCTGCCTCTTACAATAAGCAGCAAACAGTCCTCCATCTTCACAGTCCTTTTGATCTTTATCACCAGGAGTCACGTGTTGCTCCGACTTTGCAGGATCTGCAGCATTTTCCAGGATCAGATCTGAGAAAACATCCAAGTAACAGCGGCAAAAGAGCCTGTATTAGAATTTTAGACAATAAATAAATAATACAGAAAAAGAACACTAAATACAGTCTTTACCTTTAACTTTTTGTGTCACTTCTGTCTTCATGTCCTGACTGCCCAACACATGGTGTTCCACCCACAACAGAGAAAACGCTGGATCCAAAGCAGCTGCTTTGAGGTACACTGGATCTGAAAAGGGTGCAGTGATCCCTTCTTCTGCTCTTGCCATTTGCACACTGATAAAAATTCCAAGAAATCTTTTGTTCAAAGATGCCTGGAGACTGCTGACCAGACCATTCAGGAAACGGACTTGCGGCTTCAGTTTCTCAAGGTGGTGATTGAGGGACAGCACGGATGGAACAACAGCACTAATCGTGACTATTTTCTCACCTTTTGTCAAATCAGTTGCTTCTTCAAACGGTTTCAAGATGTCCACCATCTCCTTCAACAAGTTCCACTCTCGTATTGTGAATAACAACTTCTTGTGCCCAGCCTTTTCAAGAACAGCACAGAGTTTTAGATGTTCACATTGAAGAACCGCCTTCACTTGTCTCACTGTTGAATTCCATCTTGTGATTACAGAAGCAGGGATGCTTTTCCGTTCACCAAATTCAGTTTCAAACACATCTTTCAATGTTGTGCTTGTGTGCAGTAGTGAGCTGAGCTTAGATAGCTTTGAAAGGGCAGGAGATGCCACTTTGGTCTCTGTCAGGCCATCTCTCACCACCAGCTGAAGTGTGTGAGCAAAACATTGCAGGCGATGTTTCTTTCCCAAAGAAGCACCGACTGTTTCCTGATCTTCCAAGGGTAAGTCATGCCAGAGCTCTGGGTCGTCAAGATGATGATTATCATCAGGTTCCTCACCTTGCTCAGAGGGAAAGCATACAGTGAATGCTTTTCGCATATTGGCAGCATTGTCACTTATAATGTAATCTAGCTTATCTTTGATGTTGTATTCATCGCATACAGCTTCAAACTTTTCACAGATTCTTTCACCTGTGTGCGAGCCTTTGAAGCGCTCAAAGGCCAACAGTTTTGATTTTACCTCGAGCCTCTCAATTTCTTTTTGTATCCAGTGCACAGTGATGCCAAGGAAACCCCTCATCTTTCGGTCTGACCAAATGTCCACTGTTACTGAAACATGATCAGTCTGGCTCAGCTGGGTTTTTAACATCAAATGTTTCTCAGCAGCAAGATCTTCTATTTTTGATGTCATTGTTCTGCGACATATTGGGCTGTATTTGCTGTCGACTACTGTCAGAAAGTGTCGAAAACTCTTGTTTTCCACAACAGACAGGGGCAGATTACAACCAATAATTAAGTCACGTAGTAAGGCATTTGTAATGGCTTTCTGCTGTGGATGATTCATACTGTACTGCCCAGCACGAGTGTCCAGAAATTGTGATATGGAAGGCTGTTGAGGTTCATTTGTGATCCTCTTATTCATCTGGTATTCTTCAAATCTGTCAGAAGTAAACAGATGTCAGAAAATAAATTACAGCCATTCATGAATTACATTTGACTTCAGTTTACTCCTAATCATAAATAAACATTAACACTGCAACAATCATAGTTGTCAAAAAATGAAATAAGTATATATGAAGTTAGCACAAGTAAACTCAGGAAGGTCTGGTGCATTTATTTTTCTGCTTTTATTTCTAAGTATGTTAGTTTCAGTCCTCCATAAATATGGGCCAGATATTCTAAACACAAAATTTATTTGGGACAGTCACTGTATTTGCTCTGTTTTAACAAATAAACCACATGAAAAAATCTAAATCATTGCAAATAAAGTGGAGTGGTTTTGATTTTGGATGTGATAGTAAAATAAATATCTGTCAGGCCAAGTGGGTTAAATCTACAGCCAATTTCACATCTCAATATTGATAAAAACATGTTGTGTAAATCAAGCTGGTCAGAATCACTAAACACAAAATAATGAGCTCATTATTTTATGTCTTACTCAGTTAACTATCCCACTTAGTGTTATATTCAGGGTCAGTGAGATTGTACAATTTTTATTTTTACAGAAATTTTTGAAAGATGGCCAAAAAAAAAAAAAGGGATTTTTTTAAATTTGTTTTTCCAGCAAAGCTATACTACTTGGAAATGGGTTCTGTGCGACATGTGACAGTCACGCCGGTCAGTGCATTAAGTCAAAAACAGTTGACTTAATGCACTGACTGCAGTAAACAATATATTGTCAATATAATTTCCCAACGTAGATGTCTTCAAATACACCAACCATCCTTAGATGATACTAGACCCGGCTCATCATTATGATGGGACAGAGAGACTCTGTTCCCTGAGTTCAGGTCCAGAATCTGCTTTCTGTTCCGGAGCCCCGCTCACTATCCACCGGCCTCCTGAGCTAACACGGTTCACATTATTTGTGGAAGCATTTGAAGGACCGGATTTATGGTAAATCATCACCAATTTAACCCGGAGTACAAATGCTAACACGAAGTCAGCTAAAGTCAACTATCTTACAGCAAAAGAAAAGTGCCACCTACCGATCTTTGTGAAGCTTCAAATGCCGGACAAAGTTGGACGTTGTGGCATCTCCATCCGATATTCTCTTCTTGCATGTTTTACAAGTTGCAGTTCGTTTTTTATTCGAAAGTTCATAACCTACGTAGCCAAAAGAAATTACTCGCGGAAGCATATTCGAGCGGTTATTTCGTCTTTCGTTCCCTGAGCTCTGTAGCGTCGCCGCGTTTTTTTAATGTCCAAATCCTGTTAATTTGATTGGTTGTGCTGCAGCTACGCACACATACATACATAAGGAGAGAGGAAAAACAGAGGGACGGTCTGCGCATATTGATACGGAATGAGTGAAGTTAATTAATGACGTCACTTTATAAATAATGTGTTTTAAATTTTAAGACTTTGAGTAAAAAATATCAAGTCTTTTCAAGTAAATAGCTTCAAGTCGAGTCAAGTCCCAAGTCAATGGCATGAAAGTCAAAGTCAAGTCTGAGTCTTTGAGCATTTTTTCAAGTCAAGTCTCAAGTCGTGATTTTAACGACTCGAGTCTGACTCGAGTCCAAGTCATGTGACTCGAGTCCCCACCTCTGTTACACACACATCACAACTATGTAATAACATCACAAATTGTGAGTAAGGAGGATTTAGTCGGGTCAAATAATTATGCCGATGATACAGTTTATCTTCATTTTTTTAATTATAGCTTGCTACTTGTTAGTGGGCCTCAGTAGGATTTATTTTATTTTTTTGCATTTTCTGTCTCATGCGTCTCTGTGACGCGTTTCATTTGGTAATTATCGCTCACCGCTGTTGCAGAAAGCAATCATCCTACGTAGGTTTTATAACTGATTAATGTTTGGAGTCAACCCAATCCACCTGATTAATGTTTGGAGTCAACCCAATCCACGATGGCTGCCACAAACAGCTGACCTCAAAATAAGGCTATAACTCAGTCAAATTTACTGATACTGAGCTCAAATTTGATGTAGTAGTAGCTGAGAGTCATTCACAACACATACTCTGAGCGTGAAGTTTCCGTGGTTTGGCTTGAGATAACAAGGGGATAATAAGGTTTGACGAAAAAGGCAACAGCTCACTGTCGTTGTTCAACGGTGGATGATTTTAGTGTAAAACTCTGGCACAAAAAGCAGCAGGCGATATGCATTCCTTCTAGGAATCTATAGGCCTTTCATATATCCTGTTGTGGCCATTTAGTGCGGCTATAAACACATCAAAAAACACAACGACTAAAGGCTCAGAGGGTGCCGTAATAATCTCATTGATTGTGAGTGGGCTGGAATCAATCTGTTCAAATATTAATTAGTTTAATGATTTGTCCTACCCTCGTTTTACCGGCTCGTTAGCTGTCCCCAGTAAGATTCGTGCCCCGTTTACTTTCCCTGAGACCCGCATCACCATTCCACCTTCCATTTGGGTCAACCTCATCTGAATCAGTGGCACCAGAATCTGCAAACATCATTAAAAACAGGTACGCTGCCCTTGGCTTGGCGGGTGGGGTGTGAACAGAAACATGTAAAAGAAGGAGAGCCTTGAGGTTTAATAGGTGTGCGGGGAAGAAAACAGATCCATCACAGGTGTCTATTAAGGCGCAACCCGAGAAAAGGAGAATTCATATTGACTTAGACCGCCGGAGTGTGACCGAGAGAAAACACCAGGGAGCGCACGCAGCACCCGTACCTGGAATAAATGAATTTGCTCTCTAACACGGCGGTTTTCTAAAATAGAACCGATTTTCTCCAGACACCAGTCGGCACAGGACTCCGGCGTGCACTTAACTAGGCTGCGAGTCAGTGTTCTGTTTGAGCAATATGCTGACATCCAGCACAAGTAATCCCCCAAGCATTAGACAGATCCCTGCATTTGTGTTACATGGAAAGTGTTGGCACATTTTCACCTTGTTCTTGAACCTCCATCGCACAAAGGTATTTGCTTTGTAGATATATGTTGGCCACTGCATTGTATGAAATTAAAGAATTAAAGCATTCCTTGCAGAAATGCACATCACCCGCCGCCTTTTAATGCCAGAGTTTTACTCTTAGATTACCTTCTGTTGAGAGCTGTTTTTGGGCAAACCTTGAAAGTAGCGTTAGGTGTGATTTTACATAGAGCCTCACAATCATTTAGTGCTCAGACAGTGTGTTGTGAATTACTCTTAGCTACTCACACACCAAATTTCAGCTCACTCTCTGATAAAAACTGAGTTATTGCCATTTTGAGGTTGAGTGAAGTTGATTCTTTGCGTTGGCAGTCTTGAATTGGATCGACTCCAAAAACGAGTCAGCTGTAGATGGCCGTCCAGTGGTTACTTACTAAGAATTTAATTCAAATTCAAGATATTTTGCTAACAGACAAACAGGCTTTGTCGTCGAGGATGATGCCCAGCAACCACCACGTGAAAGAAAAAGCTGAACTATCCCTTTAGGGGTTGGACTCTGGTTAGTAGAGGAAATGTGGAGCCGCGTGACAAGGTTTTATGTGTTCAGGTTTGATGGTTTGTGTAGCAAAAACAATTAGTGTGTGTGTGTGTGTTTGGGTGTGTGTGTGTGTGTGTGTCGGGGGGGGGGGAGTATAAACAAGGTTAAAAATCACATTACACAAAAACAAAAAGGGCCCTGCAGCTCTGTCCGCTTGGATCTTTTAAATCATACACAAATCTCTAATTAGAGGACTTCAAAAGAGCTGCTTATATCTGAGGGAGTTTAATTAAGCCGTATGAAAAGTGCTGAGAAGGGTTCTTGGAAGGAGTCCTTTCGGTTACGTAGCAGGGGCTGTGTATCACTCGTATCCCACTATTTACATCTTCAGTGCTCTGATGTGGAAGAACCACCAAGGCAAAATGTGTCTGTGTGTGTGTGTGTGTGTGTGGGCGTGTGTTTGTTTGTCTGTCTGTAAAACAACTTATTTTATGTAACGTAATCATTAGGTGTACATCTGCAACTGACTGCCTTTTTGACTCAAATCGACACTGGCCCACACAAAAATGTCTCCGCATCAGTGCACTTCACACATATTCAGCTAAGATTTAGTGTGGTAGTAGCTGAGGGTTAATGATAACACAAACTTCAAGCAATAACGAATCACACAGGATATTGAAATATCGCATCAGATTGCACATCATGTTATTTTCTCTTATTTTCTTTGTCTAAAGGGCTGTGGCGGGCGATGTGCATTCATTCAAGGCATGGCTAGAGCTTTAATTTAGTGTTTTTGCTGGGGTTTTTTTTTGGTTTTTATTTGTTTTTTTTTCCCATTCATTAACTCGGAGACGTTAATATAGCAGCTAAAAGGAAGAAACGGGAGCCACTGCGTGGACATTAGTGTCCATTATGGCTGTAATTGGTTGTTCAGCTGAAATGTCTGTAGAAAGCTGCATTACCTAATTATTCTCGGAGCACACGGAGCTCGCCTCCTGAACCTTTATCTCCCCACTGGGGTTCTCTGCTGGTCTGGAGTAAATCAACTGGTGCATGCTAATTTGTGTGTCTTAATCCCTGCAGCAAGAGGAGAAATGTGTGTGTGTGTAGGTGGGTGGGTGGCGGAGTCAACTGGACCGTGCAGATGAGCTGGATTCTGCTGCTGCCAAGAAAATCCTTCCCGGGATCACGTTAGTGTAGCCGATGGATTTAGATGCCATCACCTGGTGTGCACAAGCACGCGCTTTGGACGGTGACAATTCCTTAAAAACGGGGATGAGTTTAGATAAGGTTTTACAGATGTTCTGAGAGCTCAGCACACTGTGATAATGGAACAGTGACTGCTGCCAACACTGTGACAGAATGTCCTTAAGCATTATTTATGATAAATAGTCCCATAAGGAAATGAAACAAGTAAGGATGCCTATTGTCTGAAACTTACACATCAAAATTTTAAACAAAGATCTTGCAAAATCTGTCACAGTTTGAAGTATGTGTTACTGATGACTGTTAACTACTAACATGCTTACTTTTCGCTCAGGAGATGTAAAATTAACTGAGTTAGAGACATTTTTGTGTTTGCTAAGTTTGATTGTCTGTGGTGACCATGAGGTTGATGCCAAAAAGTAATCAGTCGCAGACGTGCATCCAGTGATTATTTTCTGAAAGTTTCAATAAAACCAATCTGGTGGTTCATGAGATATTTTGCTAACAGACAAAGTTGACTCCCATAAGCTAATGCCAACATTTTAAGCAAAGATCTCGTGCGATGTATTAGCGCTCAGAGTACGTGTTGAGGATAACTCTCGGCTACCGGCACACCGAATTTTAGCTCGACATCTGTAAAATCCATCGAGTGAGAGACATTTTTGTGTTTGCTAACATGATTAGCTGTGGCGGCCATATTGAATCAAGTTGACTCCAAACGTTAATCAGTCGTAGATGTGCATCCGTTGGTAACTTTCTGAGCGTTTCAATAAAATCCATCCTCTGGTTCATGAGATATTTTGCTAACAGACAAACAAATGCACACATACTCATGGTCACCTGCCTTCCATGGTGTAGGGTGGTAATAATGATTGATGAGCATGAGTTGTGATAACTGTAGGATGTTGCTAGTTTTGTACGTTTATTAGGATTGATCAAGCAATCACGGCACTGTTGGCAAAGTGTCTCTTGAAATTGGGAACAAGTGGTGAAGAATCAGAGAGAACAGACTGATTTGTTTATAATCGTTAACCGCTGTAAGTAGCCGGCGCTCAGAATGGATAAACAGGAAAACGGTTCATTTGCTGGCAGCTGCGCTCAAAAATAAAAATCCGATAAGCATCAATAATTCCAGGGTTGTGCTTTCCAGGAACGCTGTGGCCGTCACAACCGAAGATGATTGGAGGAGGAAATTCCTCCCTCTCTCCTCTTTGAGATTGAATGAAATGGCGCCCAGGTCCAGATGGTAACCTCTCCTGACGTTTCCCTCATCTGAATTTCAAGCAGAACTGCCGAAGGGACACGAGCTGCTCTAAGGGGGGGAAGGAGGGCGGTTCTGCGAGGAAGAGAACGTGGGACAGATTTAACGCAGATGGTTAGTTCTCTGCAGATAGCAAACGCAACAAACTCATTCAGCTTTTTGTTGCGCAAAGACGAAGGTGAAGGCGGGAGCAATAATGTTTTTTCTGCCCATGTCTGATAATGGATGACCACCTAGAACTCATTAACTTTTGGAGTCAGTCACATTCAAGATGGCTGCCACAGCTGAAGGGTCTTGGCAAACACCAAAATGGCTGCGCATCAGCCAGTTTAACAGATATTGGTGTGAAATTTGGTGTGATAGTAGCTGAGAGTCATCCCCAACCTATATGCTAAACACTAACTGATTAAGCAAGATCTGCCTTTAAAACTTTACTATTAACTATTGGAGTCGACACTGTCTGTTAGCAAAATATCTCATGAACTACTGGATGGATTTTAATGAAACTTTCAGAAAACATTTATTGTGAGTACATCTACTAATGATTCAATTTTGAACTCAACCGATTTAAAAATGGGCACTGCAGCCAACTGACTTTATGTAACACATAAATGGTTATAAATCAGTTAGTTTTACAGCTGTTGAGCTAAAATTTGGTGTGGTTGTAGCTGAGAGTCATCCCCAACACATACTCCTAATGCTATATATTGCACACAATCTTTGCTTAAAACTGTTTTAACAATTGGCATCAACCCCGTTTGTCCGTTAGCAAAATTTCTCATGAACCACTTGACCGATTTTAACAAAACTCGCAGAAAGTAATCATTGGATGTACATCTACGACTGATTGGGTTTTGGAGTCACCCCAATTCAATATGGCTGCCACAGCTAATCAACATTAGCCAACACAAACTGGCTTTAACTCAATTTTGCGGGACATCTTTGCTTAAAATATTGACATTACCTCTTCCAGTCAACACTGTCTGTCTTTTAGCAAATTATCTCTTGAACGTTTGGGCAGATTTTTAATGAAACTTCCAGAAAGTAATCAGTGGTTGTACGTCTACATCTGATTGACATTTAGAGTGAAATCAAGATGCTACAGCTATCATACCTTTACCAACACAAACGTGGCTATAACACACTCATAATTACAGATAATGTCGTAAAGTTTATGTGGTAGGAGTTGAGGGTCATCCTCAACTAAAAAAAAAAAAAAAAAACTAACATTAACATCTCAGGAGATGGTGCTGTGGCGGCCATCTTAAATTAAAATTCTGCCAATAAAGGTGGCGGGCGATATGATGTCGTTCGAGGAATGCTAGGCCTTTTATTATAAAGTGTTGTAGTAAAGTTGAGGTGAAGTTAACGGAACTTGAACAACTTCAACATAAAATAAAATAAAAATAAAAATAAAAAAAGGCTTATTGTTGCACATCAACACTTGGTTGCACAAAACCTGACACAGTTGACCGGTTCTGTCCTTCTCCACATGTCGTTACCAAGGTTATGACTGACTTGATGACAGTAGACATCCCATGAGATCTACCAGGCCATTTGATGGATTCACACTTCAGTTGCTCGATAAAAACAGATCAGGGCTCTCGGAGCGCGGCGGCGAGGGACAGAGTGTTTCACTTGACTGGCCAAAGGAGAAGTGACTGATGAACAGAGGCGACGGAAAAGTGAAGCTGATGGAGTGATAGAGACGGAGAGTCGGAGGGAAGATGGCTGCTCCTTTGCTGCACAGAGTCCAGACGTGCACTTGGTGAGTCAAGAGAGATTTGAGCAAAACAAGAATTGGTTTCTGTTTTGGTTCTCGTTAAGAAAGAAAATGAACAATTTTGTTCATCTTTGAATGGGACGTTCAGTATAGGCTGCTGCTAATGGTTGATTTGGGACAAAGAAGGAGGAAAAACAAACATCTGAAGGAGGATAAATCTGTTAACCAACATGTTCAAGAATATTCAATACTGATCTTTTTGAACTTTTTCACCCATTCATATATGAAAATGTCAGCTCGTTCAGGAGATGGGTGCTATGCCCGTTGGTTTTTGTCACTTTTACACGTTTTAAAATGTTTAACGATATTTACAAACAAAAATATAGTGATATCTATTCAAAAAAATTGTTCTTTTTGAAATCTACTTCAGCGTACTGGCTCTGTGTTTGGCTTCTTACGCTACTTTGAGGTTTCAGCTGTTGTTCTGCTACTTCTAGCTTTTGGCTAACCTTTTGCTACTTTTAGATTTTAGCCAGCATTTAGATACTTTAGCTTCTGGGTGGCCTTTTGATACACCTTTTGAAACCATTGCTTCTAACAGTTAGGCTTTGTTACTTTTAGCTTTGAGATAGCCTTTCGCTTCTTTTCTTTTGTTTGGTACTTTTAGTTTTTACCTAGTGTTCTGCTTTAGCTTAACCAGCTCAGTTTCAGCTTTTTCAGCCAACTTTAGCTGCCATTCAGCCCTCAGCATCCACGCTGCATTTTCACAGAAAATTTCAGTCTCTCTAGGTAAATACTTGTTTGGCAACTAACATTTTATTCGTGCAAAAACAAAGTTCAGCTCTTTCTTTTTTTCCTAAAAATGCAGTTTTAATTCGTCATAGGTCAGACTATATTTCTACCAATTAATGAATTGCTACACAGCAGTGTGGAGAAGATAAATAAATCAGGTTGAGTCCAAGTACAGCGCCGACAGTGAAGACGATGAGAGGAACAAGGGGAGGAATTGCAGCAGGAAGCAGACAAGTGGAAACTAATCTGCTGGTAATGACAAAGATTCCTCACCATGACTAATTTTTCCTGAAGCGCTGCTTCTCCAGTCAAGATGCCATTGCACTTTTTTTTTTTTTTTTTCAGTGTCACCCATGGAAATACTTCAGCATCCTATTTATTTTTTTNATATATATTTTTTTTTTTTTTCCCCTAGATTTCTAGTTCAGGGACTTGACAGGGCGGACAGACTGCAGACTCTATCTGCCTTTTAGAGTCCCAGGTGGTTGGCTTGTGTGACGGCTGAGGGAAAACCGTAAAGTCCCACAGCTGTGCCTGAGAGAGGTAACCCTGGGCTTTCTGATATGATAGGAAGACTTCCAGCCCTGGCGGGTCCACCCCGCCCATGAAAATGAGCTCTCAGTTGTCTCTGCTGCTGTCAGCTTTAACAGCTGCCCCCAGCTGACCTCGGGCAGGGCAGGTAGGCTCTCTGGGGTCAGAAGAGGGAAACATTTGTTTTTTCCTGCCCCACGGGCAAACGCTCAGTCAGTTAAAGGCCTAGCGTTCGTTGAAGGAATGCATATCGCCTGCCGCCTTTCATGCTAGAGTTTTAGTGAAGTGAAGTGTAATTTATTTATATAACACTCTTCAGCAGCAAGGGGATCCAAAGTGCTTTACAACACAGAAACAACAACAGAATCAAATAAACAAGAATCAGGTACATACATAATCAAATACAGAGGTACAAAGAAACATCATAATCAAATACAGATCAATCATGTATAATCTAAATGAAATCATGACACTAAACATATCTAAACATGAGCTAAAACAGTCAAAATAGTAGCTAAAATACTCTAAATAAAATTGTAAAGTTAAAGCTGAACTAAACAACAATCAGGCTAAGATATGAGCTAAGATAAAGTAAACTAAAATAAACTAAATGTACAGGAAGGCTAAATAAGCTAAAACATGACAATACTAAACTAACGGTACAAAAAACTTTCTAATAGTACCAGAAGGCCCGCTGAACAGCCAACATTAGAATTACTAACTAAGGGAAAAGTAAAATCATCTTATGTTGAGAAGCTGTAGTCGTTTTGGTTGAAAATAATTTTATGTGCAATTGCATGCGACGTCATGAGACATTACGCTCAGAGTATGTGTTGAGAATGACTTACACCTACTACCACAGTAATATCTGTAAACCTCAGTTGTAGCCATGTTAGTGGGTTTTTGTAACTGTTTACTCCAAAGATTAACCAGTTATAGGTGTACATCCAGTGAGTACTTTCTGAAAGGTTTGTTAAATTTGTCCATTCATGACATATTCTGAGAAGAGACGAGAACACAGAAATACGGGCGAAGACGAGATCAACCGCCTTCTGGCAGCGGGGGATAATTAATCTTGTAGAAGATGAAGTTTGCGTTATTAAAGCACGGCCATATAATTTGCCTATTGCCAAAGATGATCTCTGATAAAAGAAGGATCAATGCCAGTTTGATGATCACAGGACGGGAGGCAGATGTGTAATTGTCTGTGGTTAGAGATAAATGGTGATGTCATGCAAATTTACTCTTCAGATCAGATAGCTAAGGATACTTTAAGTACCAACAGATCAACCTGTCAGTTTGCCTTTTTAAAGAAAATAACCTCATGTCAGTGTCTATAATAATAAAAAAAAAACACTCCATCAACAAAAACGTTACTCAAGGAAGTCAAGACATTCCCCTACTTTGATGCCTAAATAAACTTGCAGTCATTCAAGAGGCAACTAGCCAAAGAAAAAGCAAAAAGATGCTAAAATTGAGATAGTAAGCAGCTTATTTTCAATTGGATTATTCTTTTTTTTTCTTCCCTCTCATCTACACTAAAATTTAAATCCCTCCAAATCCTTGTAGAAAACAACGGCATGCTCTTTTGAAATCTTCACCGTATTTCCAGAGTTGTTCTCACCATCAGAATGGACCAATCCTGATAAATTTAGCCGGTTACCTTTCATTGGATACATTGTTAGTAGTCTACACATTTCACTGAACACGCAATGATTTGAGCAGTTTTAAAGTTTTATTCCTGATTGACCCCCCCACACACAGAGGGTTGCAAAAATATTTAACCCACCTTAGTTGTCTCTGTTTTTGTTGCCTTACAATCTGGAATTTTAATGGATTTTTCAGTCTGATTATAAGGAACGGACTGACTGAAAGTACTACCGATTGATGAAATTAAGGAAACGACAGCACGAAGACAAAGACCAAAGAACTCTTTGTGCAGGTCGGAAAGAAAATTCTGGAGAAGTGCAGATTAGAGCAGGAGTACTGAAGAACATCAGAGACCCTGAACATCCCACGGAGTGCGATTAAATCCGTTACTAGAAAACAGGAAGATTATGCCACAGACCTGCCAAGAGAGGACTGACTGACGCTCTGGGGCATTAATCAGAGAAGTGACCAAGAGGCCAAAAATAACCCTGATGGAACTGGGCAGCTCTGCAGAGATGGGAGGATCTGTCTATAGGACCACTACAAGCTGCACAGAGCTGGGCTTTATGGAAGATTAGCCAGAAAAAAAGCCCTTTCTCGAAGAAAAAAATATATGACAGACTGTTTGATATTAGCCAAAAGGCATTTTGGACACTCCCCAAACATGAGAAAAAAGGTTCTGTGGTCAGATCAGACTAAAATTTTTCCTTTTTTGCCATCAGGAACAACACCATGTCATGGGACAAACCTAAGATTTCATTATGCTGAGAACACCAACTCCACAGTGAAGCATGGTAGTGGCAGCATCATCCTCTGGTGATGTCTCCTATCAGCAGGGACTGGGAAACAGGTCATAAATAAAGGAAAGATGGATGAAGCAAAACACAGAAGAATTTTTCAGAGGAACTTGTTGGGCTCTTCCAGAGATTTGAGACTGGAATGGAAGTTCATCTTCCAGCAGGACAATGACCCTGAACACACCACTGAAGCAACACTCCACTGGTTTAAGGACAAATCGGGAAATGTCCTAGATTGGTCCAGTCAAAGCCCAGACCTCAGTCCAACTAAGAAACTTTGGTGTGATGTAAAGCTGGCTGTACAAAAGCATCGTCAATCCAACTTGGACCTGCAACAGTTTTGTCATGACAGACGAGCAAATCAATTTTTGTTTTATGTCTTATTTTTTGTTTCACAATAAAATCTACGTTTAAATTCTGAGTTATAAGGCTACAGAACCAAGAAGAAACCAAGGGTGAAGAATAAGACCTTTACAACTTAATGTAGGTAACTTCTGACATTTGGAACAGTTCAATTGTTCTGTTTCAAGAAGAAAATGTCTCCTAAAGCAGAACAATTCTTCTACTAACATGTCTAAAGTAAGAAAACACAACACAGGTAAACCATGTGTATATTTAGGAAGAAAATGACACGTACTGTTAAGGATGTCTGAGCTAGAGGTTTTAATCCTGTGAGGGTTTACTTTTAATCACTGATGCACCCGAGTTGTGACTACTGGTCCTTAAAGTTGTTTTCTGCTCCCAGTCCCAAACAGAATGTTGTGCCATGCTCTATGAGTGTTTCTTTTTTAAGCTTATTAATTATTCTTTTGTGGATAGACAATTCTTCAGAGACTAAAGAGATGCCATCAAGTAAAAAAAAACAAGGCTGAAACAAACTTTAGCAATGAGACAAACATAGAAATTGCGTAAACATTTAAGGAGTAACTTCACCTAGCCTTGAGTTCAACAAGTAAAAGGATGAGAAATATTTAGTGGAATTTAGTTATGGACATAATATTCACACATGGGGGAAACTACCATAAAGTGTCCAAACAGTACAACTGCAGGCGCACGCTAAAAGCCTTTTGTGTTCATATCTGATGAGAGACAACGGAAAACACTTTAGCTGTTTCACAAGTAGACACAACAGTTATGGAGAGACAAGGCAGCTGGCTCATGGGACGAAGCATCTTCCCCATAATAATTCCTACACGTTCTTCCTGCAGATGGTAGCCGTCACAGTCATTTAGGAGAGATTTATCCCTGTCCATTTCATGGGAAGTCCCGTGACATATCTATTTGTCACATTACAGTGAATCACTGTGCAGGGAAGAATGTTTCTCTTTAATGGTGCATCAGTGGAGGAACTTTACTTGAAACATGACATCATCAAAATATGTTTGTGTTGAAATGGTGCTTCCACTGGCATTACTGTGTGAGGCTCCAAATTTGGTACTGAAAAAAAGTTTCTATTGATATTTATAAGGTATATAGTTATTACTTAATGCATTTAGGTCTAATGTACTGTTGCTTGTAGTTTGCCTCTTCACAATGCTGTAATCTTGCTGCAAAAATGAAGGCATACAATTTGTACACGTGAAAATATATACACAAGATTGTAGATTTGAAGCAGGGCATTTTTATACATTTTTGTCTTTAATATATACATATAAATGTCCCAAAGATTTATAATATGTTTAGTTTGGTTTTGCTGCTTTTTATTAGATGTCTTGCATATTGGTACAATAGACTGTAACCAACCAACCAACCAGATGAAAAAGAAAGCTGGTATCTAACAAGCCTACTAACTCACCAACAATCCGATCACCTAACCAGCCAACTAAATACCCAGACAACCAACCAATCAAACAGCCAACAAACTAAACAACTAATCAACCAACCAACTAAGTAACCAACCAACCTAGATAATCAACTAGCCAGCCAGCCAGCCAACTACCTAACCAACTAGCTAAAAACAAATCTAGACAACCAAACAACCAGCCAACCAATAAACCATCTAAACAAACAAACACCCATTCAAACAGCCAACAAATTGGCCAACTAACCAGCTAACAATCCAACTATTTATCAAAACAATCAAGACAACCAACCATTATGCCATATTGTTTTTTTTTACAAACTAAGTCATTGATGAAGAGTAATACTCCTATTCTCTTTTGTATTGTGATGTAACTTAATTCTGAGAAAGTATTTAGTATAGTATTAGTATATACAGTAGTATAATATATAGTATGTATTAGTCTAAACCAGGGGGTGGCACAGTGGCATAGTGGTTAGAGCTGTTGCCTCCCAGCAAGAAGGTTGCAGGTTCGCTTCCCGGCCTGAGGCCTCTCTGGGTGGAGCTTGCCTGTTCTCCCTGTGCACACGTGGGTCTACTCCGGGTACTCCGGTTTCCTCCCACAGACCAAAAAACATGCATGTTAGGTTAATTGATGACTCTAAAATTGCCCCTAGGTGTGAGTGACAGTGTGAATGGTTGTTTGTCTCGTTCGTCTATATGTGGCCCTGCGATGGACTTGTGACCTGTCCAGGGTGTCCCCCGCCTCTCGCACAGTGACTGCTGGGGATAGGCACCAGCTACCCGCAACCCGGAATGGAGAAGTGGTTAAAGAAAATGGATGGATGGATAGTCTAAACCAACAATTCACTGCATACGTATCATACAGATCATTTGGGCCTCCAGGTTAGTCCATTTTAACATTTGATTGGATGTTTGGACTTTTCTTCACCCACAATCAGTTTTCTCCCACATTGTAAATTTGTGCTTTGAAAAACAACAAAAAATAAATAAAACTGAATTGATTAGAAAGAAAATGTGTTAGGAAAAGCAAAACTGGCATACATATTGGAAGGATGAAAGATGGGTCTCAAACAGGCGAAGACAAATTGAAAAGCAAATGAAAAAATATGTAAATTTTGTTAGTTGATAAACAAGTGAGATAAACAGACGGGGACGGCCAAATAAATCAATTTTCAAGTAATGAAATAAAAACCAGGAAAACAAAGCCAGCTGCTGGTGGACGCACAAGATAAATTAGGATGCCAACAGGTAGGGTGACACAATCGACTGAATGCTGACTAACACGCAGCTGTCTGTCATTCAGGCATCATTATTCATTAGACTCCTAACTCCAACATAAAAATGTTTTCCTTTGCCTTCGGGTGTCTCCACCTGTCACTCGCTGTCCTCTCTGATTCAGACGATTGTCAAAGTGAATGCAGTTGATCGCCCCTGTCATCATCTGTAGGAGGAAAAAGATATATCTAAGTTTTAGTGAAGGAAGTGTAAACTAGAGAAACTGCATTTTCTTTGTAAAGATGGAGTGCGAATGCTGAGTGCTGACATTTACTGAAGAATAGACTAAGTTGTTAAGGATAGACAGTCAAAACAGAAGCTAAAATCATTAATATTGTAACATCCGTCTACCTATATATTGTCTTTTACCTGCCTTTCTATTTGTACAAGACCAGCTAAAAGCAGAAATCAACAAAAACATTGCTTAATGTTTAAATTAAAAAAAAAGATGACTAAAAATTCCAATGAGGAGAAACACAGATAAAAGTAAAAATGAGCAGAAGCATAGCTAAAACTTGAAATGAAAAAAAAACTTTAGCTAAAGGTAAAAACAAGCACAATAATAGCGAAAAGCAAGAATATTCAAAACAGCTAAATGTAGTAAAGCTGCAGCTAAAAGCTAAAACTTGCAAAACTGTTGCTAAAACATAAAATTAGGCAAACTTTAGCTAAAAGCTAAAATTAGCAAAACAGCAGCTAAAAGCTAAAGCATAAGAAAAGTAGAGTAGTAGATTATTCTGAAGCAGAATTCAGAAAACAATGTTTTGAAGGAACTGAAGAGATCTCCATGTTTTTCTATGGGGAAGTATTTTGTAAGTAAAGTTAAATTTTTCAAAAAGTGCAAAAAGATACAAATACAAAAAAGTCACAGCACATTATTCCCAATTAAGCCAAACATTTTGATATATGAATGGTTAAAATACCACAAAGTATGCGTACGTAGTTTGATTACAAAGGATGTGTATTCACACAACAACTGTAATGTGTTCAGGATTGACAAATCAAACATTATAGGCTTAACGACCACACGTTTAGTACAGACAAATGCAGAGTTGGAGAGTAACAAACTGGAGTGGCTTTGAGCACCTTCTACAAGCTGGAGCCCCAGCTCGTGGATCTCTGAAAGTCGGGCTGTGTAATCACAGTTTAACTCAGACTGGAGCCACGGAAGAGGAAGGAGCTCATAAAGATTAATGACATAACATCAGCAGTAGTGGAGATAAATGACCGCTGCATGTGTGTGTGGATAAGTTACCATCATCAGCAACAGAAACACCAGCCATGTCTGCAAATCCCCACCAGCAACTTCACAAGCAATAACATAACTGTGCAATCAGCGAGCGAAAGAACGGACACTTTTTTATGAAAGGAGAGAGAGAGAGAGAGAAAAAAAAAAGAAAGTTGCCGGAAATGTTAGTTTCATCCGAGCCACGTGGGTGCTTTTATTTTGCGAGGGGAGACAGAGCCTAGAAAACTTCTCGTCCAGATGCTGATGCTGATGCGAGGGAACGTGCGTCTGAGGTGAGGATGGCGAGGGCATGAAGGAATCAGACAGCAGAGAGCTCAGGAGCCCAGGAGGAGAGGCAGTGTCAGGGTAAATCTGAGGAGAAGGAGGTGGACGGAGATTAGGTGCCACAGGGATAAGAGGGATAAGAAAAAGAAGTTATTTAAGGCGGGGATTAAACCAGATTTTGTGTGAGTGGATGTGTATGTGTGTGTGGGTGTGTGTGTGTGTATACTGTGTGTTTTTAGTGAAGAGTAACAGTTGGGGTTTGGGGACATTTTCTCACATTTCCACACCACTTCCAGTGACTTTCTAGGACTTGAGAAAGTGTCAGGTAAGGGTCATGCTGTGTCCATTATGTTTTTTTTCTTCTTTTTCTGACTGCTCAGAGAATGTCCTCGTACACACGTGCAAAAAATGTTCTGCAAATTTTAGGCATGCGTGTGCGTTTGCATAGGTAGGAGGCAGTGGAATTGGATGCAGCTCAGATGTGCGATGCTGAGCGGCATTGGCTGAAAAAGAGAGGGAGGGAGGGCTGCACATAGGCTCCGAGGGGAGATGGATATGGCTGTGCAGAGCGACGGTGGGAGTTGCAGAAACTGTAAAACAACCAGCTGCAGAACACACATACACACACACACACCACGCATACACACCAGGATTGCATTGCGGACGCAACTGTGGTTTATTGGAGAAAGACTGGGATATAGTCAGGAAAATAACTGAGGAGGGGGACCGATCTGAGCCGATTCTAACACGTGGGATTTAAAGAAAAACAGAAGAGTGGAGAACAAAAAAAAAAAAAAAACCCACAGGGCTGCAAAACAGAAGGGAAAAGAAAGCTAAAAGGACAAGAAAGGCAACACCAAAGCAGGTATGAGGAACTTTGAGATTAAAAAACAAAAAACAATGACTGCATGAGGACATTTCAGGGCAAGAAGATGAAATGTAAAGATGAGTGTTGATTTAGCTGAGCAAGCAGTTGAATCTGTCAGCAGCCACAAGGGCGGGGTAAAAAGATAGGTGCTGATAAGTATGCACCTTTGTAGTTCGAAATATGTCTTCAGGGATCGAGGCAGGTGAAAAGAGATTTAAAAAAAAAAAAAAAAGCTTCAGCGCATCAAACGAGAAGAAACTGAAACAGATCTAACCCTAACTGACATGTGCATAGAAGCAAATAGGTCCTATTCAAATGTTATCACTCTGTAACCCACAATTCTGCCCATCGGGAGCAGAAATCAATTGTGTGCGGAGTCATTTAGCTGCTTTTTGAGACCAACTTGTCAACATAATGTTTGCTTTGGGAAACCCGCATGACAGATTTGCATAATTTTCGAACGACAGTAAGACATGAGAGTCCTGAATTCTATTAGCTGGGAAAGAGATTAATCTGCAGGAGAGGTGGCGCGCATGAACAAGGAGTCCTCGGTGAGTTAGTGGCATGATTGTTTTTTTTTTGTTTTCAGGGAGGCCTGGTGAATAAACCATGATGGTGGTGGTGGCCACATAAATCAGCAGACCCCCATAACATTCTGTCATGCAAGAAAAGCACACAAAAACAATGGGAATCTGCAGCTGGGCTCCTACCCTTATCCACACATTATCTGTAACTGAGTTGTGTTTGTGTATAAATGACCGTGTGACAGCAAAATGGAGCACCTGCTTATGTATTAATTGCAGCCGGGAGGAAAGGATCAATACCAAAGTCTAGAGAAAGTATCCGAGGCAGGGAGGAAGCCCCTGTTTTTTTTAGAAGCTCAGAGGGTGAGATTGACTCTGGTGCTGCAGATTTCCCCTGGGGTCTGGTGTTCACATTCAGTGAGGTGCTGCCACCCTTTGGTGAAGCTGTGCTTTCCCATAGTGTGTGACTGTGGAAGACAAAGGGCTCTGTTTGTTTTAATGACATGGCCTTTTCTTGCTTGTATCTGAGCAGAGTTGCTGACCCGCGCCTGCCCATTTACACAATGACTGTCCAGCTGCAGGAGCTCCTCATCTTATGCCTGACCGTCGCGCAAGGGTGAGGCACCTGAGGTGGAACACGTACACAGCCGCAGGATGTTGAATATTTTAAAAGTAGCAGGATGTTATGTACCAAGATTTATGATCCATTTCTCTTTCGCCATCTCATTTATTTTCATTTTTTTCTGCTTTTGTCAGTGGCTGCACGTTCCCTAGCAACCACTGGGGTGAATGGAACGACTCCCAGCTTCTGCCCACAATTCAGAGGCTCATGAAAGGATACAACCGCTATCTCAGGCCTAATTTCAATGGTACTCAGTAGCTTGGAAAGTCTTTTTGCACTTAAGCCTGAATCTCACAGGGATGCAACTGTTGGCATTCGTGACAGCGTCTTCAAAATGTCTCGAAACGTTTGCGAGGGTTCTCAGTTAACCTGCATTAGTCGCAGGACATCCATTCAACCATCCTTTTTCTGCCTTTATCTGTGGTCGGGTTGTGGAGGAAACAGGCCACACATCCTTTTCTCCAGCTCCTCCTTGGGTATCCCAAGGTATTCCCAGGCCAAAGAGGATACATAATCCCGCCTGCAAGTTCTGTGTCTCCTCTCAGTAGGACATGCCAGGAAAACCTCCAACCCACCCCAACTGATTCCGTTCAATGCAGCAGTGACTCTACTCCAAGGTCCCTGGATGATGGAGCTCCTCACCTTATCTTAGGCTGAGCCTGGTCACACTACAGAGGAAGCTCATTTCATCCAATTGTAAATCCTGTTCATTCAGTCATGATCCAGATCTCCTGACTATAAGTAACAGTTGGAACACAGATGGACCGGTAAATTTCCCTCACTACTTAGCTTTTTCTTCATCACAACAGACAGGAGCAACGCTCTCATTACTGCAGACAAATCCTCACCTTGAGGTAGAGACTTATTCCCAATCTGGAGGAACCTTTTGCCGGTCAGGTCACAGGACAGGTTTGAAAAAAATTACTTTCAAAATAGTTACAGAGTAGTTGCAGGCGTCTGGAACCCAACTCAAACTCTTCTCAATGCTATGGGTCATAAAGTGTGAGAGGTATTAGACATACATAATTACTGCCCCATCATTGCACAACATTCACAAAGTGGTCATCAGGATATTCTTGAGACTTTTATGCAACAAAATTGCGAGTTCCTGGCAAATTTTGACCCAAATAAAGGCAAGAGTTTGTGAGAGATTCGGGGCAATGTTCATGCAACATCACCAAAACATGTTGTAGGTACAAATTCAGTGAGACTGTAACTGAAAATTAGCGTATTTTCTCACAATTGTCCAATAATATCAAGTCGCCAACTACCCTCCAACATTCGCAGCCAAGTGAGATACAGGCTTCAGTTTGATTGTCCTTGTCAAAGCGAATCAAATGTTGTGTGTTTGGTTAACACAGAGGGTCCTGTGGAGATCGGAATGAGTCTTGATATTGCCAGCATCGATGCAATCTCTGAAATTAATATGGTAAATCATCCCCTCTCTTATTTCTTTTTTTATATTTAGTCAGCGAAAATACATAGAAGAGCAGTGGAGAAAAAAAAAGTGAACTAATGCGATTCTTTCAGGACTACACTGCCACTATCTTCCTGCGCCAGCGCTGGCGTGATTCCAGGTTGGTGTTTCCTGGAAATGAGAGCGTGAGCGTGGACGGACGCCTGGTGTCCCTGCTGTGGATCCCCGACACCTTCATCCCAGACTCCAAGCGCTCCTTCCTCCACGACGTCACGGTGGAAAACCGCCTCATTCGTATCTTCAGCAACGGGACGGTTCTCTACGCCCTTCGGTACGTTTTTCTTTTTCCCCGCATGTTTTAAGATTCTGTTGCAATCAACCACGAATAAGCCTCAGGTTGTTTTAATTAAAAAAAAAAAGAAGAGGGAAAAATGACCAATGCATCATCACTCAGTCATATGACTTCAGGGACTGGTACTGGATTTCTGCACGTCCTGTTCCCCTCAAACACTTTTGATTTTTCACATTGCAGCTTCAGTGAAAATGTGTCTTGACATCTAGTCTATCTTGTCACCCTGCCCCACAACTTTATTTTGACTTGAAAGCTTAAATGAGCACAGAAAGGGCTTTTTTTTAAAAATTTCTTATTTTCATTCTGCTCGAATAAAATGGACATGTTGATTCATGGCATTATTGGTGGCAACTCGGTAATGAATGAGTCAGGGAGCTGCCCTCATTTATTCCCTGTTTACAATGTTCTTATGTGGTCTTGAATTCGAACAACATAAATTGTTCTGTTCATCCTTTCTCTAAAGAGGAGAGTGTTTTGTCTTCAGTCATAATGAATTGCTTTGTGTTGCAGTTTTGGAACAATTTTTGATGCTCTTCTTTTGAAAACAGCATCACTGCTACAATCGCATGCAACATGGACCTGACCAAATACCCCATGGACAAACAGGTGTGCACCCTGCAGCTGGAGAGCTGTGAGTACTTCCTGTCAGCTCCATCGAGTGTGTAAATCATCGTCATCTCATCATTTATGTTGTCACCATTTTTCATCAGCATCAGTGTTGTGAGTATCAAAGTGGGCAGGCCACGTGTTCCTGAGCTGGTTGGAGTTTGTAAATCCTAATAAATGTATGTGTTTGTCAGGGGGTTATAACATCCAGGATGTGGTGTTCTACTGGACCAGAGGCAATGACTCAGTGAAGGGGTTGGACACGCTGCGGCTGGCTCAGTACAGTGTGGAGAGCTACTATACATCAGTGTCAGAGGCTGTGTATGAAACAGGTACCATGTGGGGAGTGAGCTGATGAAAAAGAAGAAAAAAAAAACCAACAACCTTGTAGTGCTGTAATACATCTTCTTTATCTGTTTAGAAAGCGGCGTCTTTTTTTTTATGTCACTTCACAGGACATTACCCCAAGCTGGTGCTGCATTTTTCCCTGCGCAGGAACGTCTTGTTCTTTATCTTGGAGACTTATGTTCCTTCCATTCTGCTTGTGGTTCTGTCCTGGGTCTCTTTCTGGATCAGCCAGTCCTCTGTCCCAGCCCGAACCTGCATTGGTAAGTATTTTGACTTATTTACGACTCTGGTACTAGTCAAAACTGAGTACCGGTCAAAACTTTAGACACAATATTTGTCTGTCTTTAAATAAAAAAAAGCGTAGATCTTTGGAAGTGGGAAGTTTGGGTTAACAAAATTTAATTCTGAGCCTATAGACAAGTCAGGTGGAGTCCAGACTAAAGTGGCTTGCAGCCATCTTAAAACAACTCCAGTCTCAAAACTTTCATAGCAGCTCATGCAAACACTACTTTACAAACCTTTACACTGTCATCAGATTGGCAGTACAGTATTTCACCAACCAGGTTTATGCCATATGGAGCCAGACGTTTGCCTAAGTTACTGTCTCTATGAGTTTGGCACCTCTAGATGCAAAAACATTTGCTCATACCTTGTGACAATCCTGTTCCAGCGCCATTAAATATCATCTTTTCAACCAGACTACAAATTCTCAAATAGATACAGGTCTGGGCTTGTCCAAAACATTGAAATGTTTCCTAAGAAACCTTATGAGTTTTTCTTCATTTCTTCATGCTTATACTGCCATTGCCATTTTTAACATGGAATCTTTACATTTTCTGAAAGATTGAAAAATGTTTTATTTTCTTAATTGGTTTGTTTTTAGTCCATCATTTATCATTTATTCAATCCAAAATTGCCCAGGTACTACTAGTTAAAACGTCTTCGCAGGATGATAAATGCCATCATTATCCATGATGTTTCTAGGATGATAAGAGATGATAGTTTGTTTAGCATTTTGGACAAAAAAAAAGTGATTCAGTATTGTTTGACGACAGTACCATCTTCCACCTGTTTGGTGAGTCTCCTCATATGATTTTCATTGAACTCCAAGTGTATATTTTCTTGGCTTTTTTTTGGTCAATTTTTCATCAATCCCAGACTTCTTCAGTGAATAGCTTCAAACACTCTGATCCCTGACTAATGCCTTTTATGCCTCATTTGCAAGTTCTGGTGGTTTGCCTTTTTCTTTTTCTGATGGATTTTTGTGGTGTCATAGTCTTTAATTTAATGATACATTGAGGAAGATTTGAAGTATTATTGAAGTATTATAATCCCTGATCTGTCTGGAATCTCTTTGGTCTTCATTTTGCTTCTTGTTAGGTGTTGTTGCAGAATCTCAGAATATGTTCAATTGTTGGGAAAGTCCTGAACTTTGAATTGTATTCTGTGGGTTATTGGTGGCACTAGATCCTTTTTCTTTAGAAAAAAAGAGTGCCAATATATATATACACACTTCAAATTCCTAATCCTGGCCCTTGCAATCCACTGCCTTGCATATTTTAAGCCTCTATCTCACGGGGCTGCGACTGCTGGCGACAAATTGCAAACAGCATTCGCAAGGGAGTTTCCAAAAAGTCTTGATACATTTGCATTTCCTTGTGTGAGTCACAGGGTTTTGCTCTTGAACATGTTGAAAAACTTTGCAAAACAATTTGTGTTTCAAAATAAGCAGAGCTGTGGCAGGCATTTTAAACTCTTTGTAGTTTAGTTTCTGCGGGTGAGAAAGTGAGACAACTTTGGCAACCTATGAAACTAAATTGTGACTGATTGGGGACGTAAAAATAGGGGAATAAATTGTTATCAAACTGAATCATAATTAGCACTCTGTGGCAAAATTGAATGAATTAAAAAAATAAACGTCGAAAGAACTCCTACGGACATAAATATAACTATCAATTTAGTGTAAATTCAATTCGAAGTTTGTACATTTTGTTGCAATTTTGAGCCCAGTGAGATACAACCATCAGTTCTTTTTCTGCTCCAAGGAACCTGAATCAAATGACTGAATTACCTCCTCAGCAGGTCATCAAGTTAAACAGAAAACTAATGAATCATTAATTTAAATCAATTATCAATCTGTGATGCATGTAAATCCAAGAACCAAAAAATTAAGGAACATCTCGGAGATAAAATTGTTGGAACAAAAATCTTGTAGTGAGATTTTACATGCTCCGAATTAAAAAAAAATTACTTTAAAACTGCAGTCTTTAAACAATACTAATTTGGTGATATCTAAGGTAAAAACCAAGCGATCCACTCCTTCAGCACCTCCTGTTTTGTCCACTGATGCTCGGCTGGAGTCGTCAGCTGTAATAAAAGTCAAACAAAGCAGAATTTACAGCATCGTGTCTCTCAGAACTTTACTGGCATCAGTAAAACACAGGTACCAATATAGACGCAGTGCTTTAAAGTAGTGTTTCATTCATTCCAGTTTTGTTCGTGGCTTGTGTTTAGTAAGATATTTCCTAAAGCAAGCCAACATATATTGACTTTCACCCATTTTTATTTTATTTATTTATTTTGCTTTTAATGCAGCAGCGCCTTGTTTTCCCTAAGAAAGAATTAAAAAAAAACAAGATGATGGAAGAATTAGGGACGATATTTAGAGTCCGATAAAACTCATTCATTCAATCTTCTACAGGTTGATTGTCAGTTAAAAGAGTAAACCATTCTCCGCCAACAACACTCTGATCTGTTCCTCAGGAGTGACCACAGTCTTGACGATGACCACCCTGATGATGGGTGCTCGCACTTCTCTGCCCAATGCAAACTGCTTCATAAAGGCCATAGATGTTTACCTGGGCATCTGCTTCACCTTCATCTTTGGTGCGCTGCTGGAATACGCCTGCGCTCACTTCTACAGCATGCAGCACCAAACCATAGAGGATTTACAGAGGGTAAGTACACGCAACACACTTTCATGTTAAATAATAAAAACACTGTAATCATTCATCTACTTTTTTCTTTTGTGTGTCTATCAGGAGCTACTGAGGGAGTTTTGCGAGTCTAACGGAAACGGCTCGATCCCAATCGTCAACCCCAGCCAACCGAGCCAGCCGGTGGAGGTCGGCTCCCCTGCAGAGGGGCCCGCAGAGGAGCCAGCGAACAGTGACATTAAGGACCACGCCACAGCGAAAGAGAAAGTGCCGAGTCAGGGCTGCGGTTTATCGTCTGTGAAAGACGCATCGCGCAGAGCAGCATCTGTTTTCATTGTGGAAAATCCACACAACATCGACCGGCATGCCCGCACCGCTTTCCCCACAGCGTTTCTCTTTGTCAATATTCTGTACTGGCTTTATTATCTCTTTCTCTGAGTGCTGATTTCAAGCCTGCAGAAATAGTTCATTTCACCACCCTGAAGCTGCTCTACCTCCTCGTTTTCGCTTCGGCACCGGCCGCCACTGGCTGGATCTCATCTCATCTGATACGACCTTTTGTAAAACACAGATTAAAATCATTTTAGGGCTACAAATGGATGAGAAGCAGTTAGCCGGGACTATTCTCTATCGAAAAGTGGTATTGATCGTGCGTGAATGAAAGGCTCTTGACATACACTCACTGACAAAAAAAAGGTAAGCACCCAGAAAGAATGGTCCAATTTTGGTCATAACTTGGTCTGCATGTAGAATTGTTATTAGTATGTGAATGATTTGCAAGGAGCTGGCATGTCTAGAACCACCATAAGAGGGTATAAGTCGAAATGAAACAATAGTGTTATCAGGCAGTTGCCAGAGCATCTGGAAGTCAGTCAAAACAGTGAGTGAAGGTCAGCAGACAGAGGTTGCATTAGACCTCCATTCTTTCTCTTCTTTCTTTATAGAGTTTGCTAGGGGTCTAATTGTGGGTTTGCATGAGGCCAGGTAGTTGTATCGTATAATTGCTAGCATGTGAAGTGTACAGATGTGACAGTGGGCTTGTGTTATAACCATGAGGGCACTCACACATGTCATGAAGGTTCTGGTCAACATGGTGGACCACACAAAGATAGGATTATTGTACAATGTGCCAAGTACTGCAGATTCCTATGACATCTGTGCCTGCCATCCAGACACAGACACATCATTCTGCACAAAATCTTCACCTTTCCGTGTGTAGGCTGCCTTTAAAACCAGAGGATTTGAAGTGGTGTCCTCACCAGGAGGTGGAGACTGATGATAAGGAACATCATACCCTGTTTGGAGATAAATCTTGGTTCTGCGTTACCACAGACGACCATCTTGTGCATGCATGGCTGTGCTGAGGGGAGAGTTGACCAATCTTGCTATTGTTGTAGAGAAAAACATGGAGTGGGAAGCCATGACTTCAAGTCACCCCTGGAAGTGATTCATGGAACCTTAACAGCACAGTGCTCCATCAGAGACTTCCTGCATAGGGGCATGTCTTACCCCTCCTAGACGGCAATCCTGGTGCAGTCTTTCAGCGACATCAAGTGCCAATCTGTCAGCTCTCCAGTGTCAACAACAGCTGTTGTCTGACTGTCGCAGGAGAGGATACAGCACCTGTATGATTCTGTTCCACACTGAATCAATTCTTGTATCCAGGTCCGAGGGGGTGCCACGCCCTACTGACATGAGACTAGTGGCATGCCCGGACTGCCAACTCCATTATCCACTTCACATAAAATTGTAATCATTGATCTCTTAACACATGCACTTTCATTTAATTTCCACCACTCCATCTGGGTGCTTAAATGTTTATTTTGTCAGTGATCGTATTAGCATGTGGCATTGGTGATAAAACCTCTATTACCAACAAGTCTTTAAACCCAACAAAGATGAGCAAACACATTTTTGATAGGCTGCCTGAACTACAATGCGATCTACTGTGCTGCATTGAAATGCCTTTATTAAGTGACTCATATAGATGTGCTTTTTTTTTCCTTTGCTGGCTGTAATATACTGTTTGTATGAAATACTATACTGTATATTTACTTCATTGGATACTATGTGCAATTAAATTATTATAGCCTCAGAGAGTAGAATGTGTGTTTTTTGTGGAAAATGTCAGCATTTGCATGGCTTCAGATGATTTAAGATGGACCTTTTTGGACAATAAGATGCATATTTATTGGTTCCTCATCCAGGTAAAGTGCAAAAGTCAACCAAAGGTTCAGCAGAGAAGGTTTGAAAATGACAAATGAAAACTCCCTTAATTAGAAATTATTGATTAGTATCACCGAAGAGCACCACTATGTTAGTAATTCAGTTGTCTGCAACAGGAAGATTGAATTCTGTTTGACTTTCTGTCAAAGGGAGTCAAGTAAATATCGGATTCTGTTTGAGAAAAATATTTCAGCACGTTTTCAATTAGTAGTACGGCTTCGACCTGAGCGGAGAAGCTAATAAGTACAGTAATTAAGAGATTAGGCAGTATCCTCCGAGTCATTTAAATACCCATGGCTGAAAGAGTAACGTGCAAAAGTTTTAGATGCCTATAAAGTTTAGATAACCAACCATCAGTGAGGTTTTGATTGATTCCAGACACAAAGTCAATAATAGCAGAAATAAAATTAAAATTAGAAGCAAATGATTCTGGGATAATTTCTCCCAAATGTCAACCAAGTACCTTTTTATGAAGTGTTTTCTATTTTCCTTTTTGGACGTCTGAAGATAAAATGAAATGAACACTAGATGACGTTAATTATTGTAACTTTTAGGGTCTAAAACTTTTGCTGTGTGTCTCTTGATGATAATAGCAAATAAAACACTTTAAAAGTATAAACAGAAAGTAGTAGTCAAAGCTCACTATGTACAGAAAGAAAAGGAAAGCATTACACTGCATAAAAGGCGCATCATCCCCACCAACGCGTCACATTTCTCAGGTTCCATTTTCCCAATGGCGTCCTCGATAAACTTTTCATTACTGGTTCTGCTCTTTTCAATCATCCTGTTTTATGCTCTTGCGCTTTTTTTCACTTACACTTTTCTTGTGCTTTTTTCTTTCAGAAACTCTGTTTTCTTGCCTTTCCGTGTCCTTTTTAACCGTGCCACTCAAAAATACAGAGAGTGAGCGGTAATCCCAGCGGTCCATTTTACAGGAGGCTGAAGGAGAAATATTAAGAAATAGTAAGACTGTACCTCCATCTAGTGGCTGTTTTCTTTCTTACAGTTCGTCCTCAGTGCTCAATAATAAAAGGGCTTCAGGATATTTAAAAAAAATAAAAAGATTATCCTTAAAGAGAGAAGAGGTGGAAACGTCACACCCTGATATCCATTCACTTCAGTCTTTTCCTGTAAACCCCTCCTAGGTTCCTTTCTTTGACTCCCATTCCTGTAGAAACACAAGATCAAGAAGAGGAAATCAACACAAATCTCATGGTATGGCACAGCTATGCTCGTTATTACAACCTAAAATAACAAGCAAATATATAATATTCTGATTTTTGGTATATTTGACCCAAAGTTACAAGGGCTTCAGGAGGTTAAAGGAAAAGGCTCAACTGTATTTGTTGGCATTAGACCAAAAAGTAAATCTACTAATGCAAACAAATTGCAGTGAGGTATGTATTATTGTTTTGATAAAAAAAAAGTAGAAATAAAAATGAAACGTCTAATAATTTTCACCCAAATCTCCCCATGTACTGCACGTGTGAACAATGAAAACTCATTACATGATAACACACGCTGCTGTGATTCAGTTAATTCCCCCCCAACGAAGACTGACAAGAAACTATCTTCAAAGCGACAGCAGCAGCTGAGTGTGTGAGAGGAGAAGTCACTCCGATCGTCCTCACCTTGGCTTTCTGCATGACAGTTCCAGTAGAGGAAGCGTAAACAGACGGCGGTCTCCTCCGCAGCTCTGAAGCACAGTTTACTGGTAAAGACTCACTGTAGATGTTCTGGATCTTTTTGCTAGATGCCTACAAAGGAGTGAAAGCATACATATGAATTTTAACAGATACTACGTACAATTTGACAGAACAATGTCCGTCCGCAGAAGGCAACAAACGGACCTTGATTGGGGGTTTGCCGTCCTTCGGCGCTGCCAGCGCTGAACCCGCCTGGCTCTTCTTGAGGTTTTCTTTGACCTCGGTGAGTTGGAGCTCCAGGTCCACCCTCTCGGCCTCTTTGGCTCGACAGGCTTCCTCCAGCTCGAACACGCGCTTGTTCAGGAAGGCTTTCCTCCTCTCTGCTCCGCAAAGACACAACGAAGAATTGGCACGATGAGAAATACAAACGACAGCCGCCCCATTTGTGCTTTCATGCCCTCATTTAAAGATTAGCGAAATCTTAAAAGTGTATGACCTCTTTTAGAATAAAGTACACTTATCTAAACTCACTACTGGTGCAACTGTTAAGGAGCTATTTGAGTAATTTCCACATTTCAAAAAGACTTTTGTATTAGATAAATTGTGCAGATAAAATTATAATTGACATTTTTACAGAGGACTGCTGAAGATAGGCACCAGCTCCCCGTGACCCGGAACGGAGAAGCAGGTAAAGAAAATGGATGGATGGATGGATTTTTACAGAGATTATTAAAAGGCCTAGCATTTCTTGGAGGTAATCGTCACCTTTCGTACCAAAGCTTGAGTCTAAGGGGATTTTGGAAAAATGATGGAGTTGTAGCCATTTTGGTCACACCTCAACAATTACGTTAGGAGCGATCTTATGTGGTATCACGAGATGTCAAGCTTTCACTATGTGTCGTGGAGGACTCTTAGCTGCTAACGCATCAAATCTTAGATCAGTATCTGTAACACTGACTGAGTTATGGGTATTTTTGTGTTTTTTAAGGTCAGCTGGCCTTGAATCAAATTGACTCCAAAGGCTAATCAGTTCTAGATGTATATCTAATAATTACCTTCTGCAAGTTTCATTAACATTCCTCCAGTGGTTTATGAGATCATTTTCCCACAGAGAGACACACAAAACACACTTTTACGCCACGGACACGGCAAAAACATTATCACCCACCTTTGCCTTTGGCAGCAGGTGATAGTTAAAACAAATGGAATTTCTTATGATTTCGACTTTAATAAAAAAAAGAAAACCTCTAAAGCACAACCTCTGATGGCAGCGTATAATGTGCAGTTTCGGGAAATTAAATAGTAAGAATTTGGAGACGTTTCCATAACTCTGTTGTTGGTTTTAATAATTCTTGACAAGGGAATTTCCTTTCACATGGCCTTTAAATAATAAAGGTCAGAAAGCAGGATCATAAAAAAAAGAGAAACGATATAGTTTTACACAAAATATGTTGTCTGTGTAATAATTTTTTCCCTCCTTTTTTCTGTTTTAGGGATATATATTTGTCATTCTTGTTTTCACCACAAACACAGATGTTCGTTAGAGCTGTGTTGTTCACTCAGATTTTACTCCAAATTATGCTGATTTATGTTTTGTTTTTCAACAATTACCAAAAAGGATTTGCACAGCATCTGCTTTCTGTTTTTAGTTTCTCTCCCCCCCCCCTCCCTCTCCCTCTCCCTCTCCCTCTCTCGCAGCTTACCCGAGGCCATCTTCAGCTCCTCCTTCAGCTCCCTCTTCTCCTGTCGCAGAGTCACCAGTGTGTTCCGGATCCCGTCCCTCTCCTTCTCCAGCCCCTCTTTTTCCTGGAGGTAACGTTTCGCGTCCTCCTCTGCTCGCGTTTTCCCATACTTCCCGTACTGGTTGGCATCTGGGTGGGAGCAAAGGTGAAGGGGGTCAGACGTGCAGGGGTTGTGGGAAGAGGACAAAAACACACTTACACCGTGATCCGTCTCCCTGTCTGATTCATACTCTGCTCGCTGTCTGAGGAACTTAATGAGGGCACATGAGAGTGCAGCACACTAATTTGGGTTTTCTTCATGATGCAAAGACCTTTCATTTTAAGCGGGAAGAACAATTACGTGATGAACGCACACTCAGAGTAAGAGGTCAAAGGTGAGACAGTGAGCGCCCAATAAATCTCAGGTTTCATCCTAAAGCTATCCGAAACGAACTGGGCTCTTTGATGTTCTGGAACGAGACTACAGTGAAGAAACTCTGCAAAAGGTAGCAGCACCGGTACAACTTTCCACAGACCAGAACAGGAATATCCTTAACTTGAATAACAAATAACACAAATGGGAAACACTAGAGGGAAAAAGGGAGAATATTATAGGTGAAAAATGAGACAAGGATCAGTAGGAAAAAGTGAAATCCTGAGACAGACGGAGGCCTAAATGAATCGGACTGTCAGTGAACTGGCTCACCACTTAAAGGAGTGTACATAGTGTAACCTCCAACACACAAGAGCGGCAGAGTCTATGAGTCCTCTGTGAGATTCAACTACAGAATATTGCTGTGGACATCTGTATTACTTCTAGTTTCCCCTATGTCTCATCGTTTTTATGTTCTCCGGGGTGACACAGATGGAAAGTGCGGGTGGGTGTAAAAGCTGACAAAACAGGGTCTGACAAAAATGAAACAAGAGCAAAGGAGTTCCACAAGGATTAATATTAAGTCATGTCCACTTCCAGGTGAAACAAACTAAGCCCATCCTTTCTTCTAACTCTTGCCGGGATGATCTAATCTGTCCATTTATAGGGGGAACTACCAAAACCAAGAGGGCTTCTTTTTTCCCCTCCACAAGTCTGTCAGCACCAGTTATTCATCTGCTCGTTTGTTAGCCGTATCCAGTGACAACATCAAGCAAGAGGCAGACAACACCCTGTTCAAGCTGCCAGTCCAATACTGCATTGGGAATGAGGGACAGTTCAAACTCACACCTATGGACAAATCAGAGTTTGTTTGCAGGATTTTGAACTGTGTGAAAGAACTGGATCAGCTGAAGACAAGCACAGTAGGAACAAACAAATAGAAACGCAAAGAAAAGGTGACTTCTAAGGGCCATCTGGTCTCTGTATGACCAAAGCAAGAGCTCTGTTCCCATTCTGGACACAAAGTCGAGCTCACTCCCAGCACAGGTTTGACTCCATCAGGGACACCTCTCATCTCCGATACTCTATGTGGTGTTCGTAGAGGGGCAGTCACAAAGAGGTAACTGCAGGGTCTTGTCTCTGCTTTTTGTAGATGATGTGGTTCTGTTGGTATCTTCAGACCACGGGGTGTGCACTGGAGTGGTTCGCGGCCAAGTGTAAAGTGACTGGGATGAGAGTTGGCCTCGTCTAAGCCCGAGACCATGGCTCTCAAACGGAAACGGGTGGAAGGCTGCCTCTAGGTTGAAGATGATTCTTTGCCACAGTTCAAGTATTTGGGACTAGTTCATTAGTGATGGTAGGACAGAGCAGAAGGTGGCTCAACAGACTGGAGCCTCGCAATGAGGGTACTGCTCCAGACTGTTATGGTGAAGAAAGAGCTGAGTCAGAAGGCAAACCTCTTAAATTAACTGGTCCGTCTATGTTCCAACCCTCACCTATGGTCATGAGAAATGGTTAATGACTGAACGAACAAGACTTTGTGTTCAGCCAGCACAGGGTGGTTTAACTTAAACATATTACAAACAGGTTTCGTCCTGTGAGTACACGCACCCACTTAGATGTTGGCAAACAACCTCGCACTAGACACAGTACATCTCAAGTCACTGAAAGATGCAGTGAGAACCGTGTGCTCAGGTTTTGACCTTATATTCAGTTGATCTCCATACTCAACCTTGAGCAACTAATGAGTGTCAAGGGGGAATCAGGGAGATCAAATTTCACCAAAACCTAAACCTCAGACAATGACACAGAGACACACGAGACACAGAAATACATGGGCACACAATGGTAAGCCCATGAGTACTAAATGGCACTAGCTGTGTATGAAACAACACCCACTGAGCAACTAAGTCAAACACAAATTAGTGCTTTTGTCAAGCATTTGTTGCATTCCTAAATAAAACTCATTTTTTGAAAGCTGCTGGTTAAGCTTTTTTTTTTTTTTTGCACCAGCTGATGAAAGTTTACTGAAACTCCCACATGTTGATGTTTAAGTTCATAAATCTGCCCTGTAATATTTGCTATCATAAAACCACATGAAAGAGCGATTCCCCACTGTGTAAACAAAGTTCTCACCCCATCTGTTAATGGAGGAAAAACCCACTGAATGCACTCACTTGAGCCGGTTCGCTTCAGGGGAACTAAGGACTTGGTGTTTTTGTCGATGTCGCTGCTTGAGAGACTTGAGCGTAGCTTCCCTTGATTCCCAGATTGCTGCTTGTGGTTTTCCCTTGACTGGGTGGAGAGGAGAAGAGAGGAGGAGGAGGGGGGGCATGTGGAAGAACAAGGGCAAAGGGGGAAATCATAGGAACAGAATATTAGGGTTAGCAGTACACTTGTAATTAGATGTACTGGGAAGAAACAGCTAAGATGTGTGTGTCTTTGTGTTTAACTGCCATAGTCTTCTACCTTCCTGTCACAACTTCGTGTGTGGGTTTTTTTGTTTGTTTTTCTGTTTTCTTCTGCGTCTTACAGACCACTGTTGATTTATTTGAGTGTCATGGAGAGTTTCATCCTAACCTCTAATCTGATGACATCACAGTAAAGCATCACACATACGGTTCAACTAAGCTGGGAAAATACACATGTATGCGCATTTATACACAAGCATGTGCGTCCCACCTGCAAGTCCTCATTAGGAACCTCGTCATACGTTCTGGAATCCGTGGAGGTACCGCTGGAGGAGGTGGCCCACCTAGGATCAGAGAGACGGAGGAGAAAAATAAGCATCACCGGCTGCCTCTGACCTCATCCACGTCTCCCAGGCCCAACCCCGTCTCACTCACAGGAAGGAATTTCGCGCAGCGTCACGGATGTGTGCGATGGTCTCCACGTCAACGTAGTCGTAATGCAGAGACTCCGGATCTGTAAACGAGCCCGTCTCTGCCAGGAGGACGCCGAGCCACCGTCCGAGTTCCTCGGAGCTGCTTGCCTGACAAGGGATGAGACAAATGTTATTTCTAAATTCCAAAACAGCTCAATAATTAAACGGGATTATCTCGTCTTCATTCTTTCAGGAGAATTGGGGCGAGCGGGTTTTCTCCCCATGCAGGCCCAATTATTTGCTTATCTTTTTACTTTGGCTTGGTCTCCACCTTAGAAAAACATTTTGCTCATGGGCTGATTATTGTTCTATAAGTTTATTTGAGTTCTTTGGAGCTTTTTAAGTGACACCATCTGTCTGGTGGTGGGCGAGACGACAACAATGAGAAAGAAGAGCCTCGATCAAAGGTCAACAAGCATTACATTTGCGAAAAACTTCTCTAAAATGCTCATCTCAGCAAGCCACCTCACATTTAAACTGTTTTAGGTTGACCATGTTTAATTGCTCTAATAATGTAACATTAAGCATGAGGGCAGTTTTTTTTAGAACAAAGAAATAAGTGGTATTGTACCTCGAGGGCAGCCATCTCGGTGCTGTTTTGAAGAATGCGGAAGGCAAAGGGGTGTTTGGGTCCAAGTCCGGGAACTACCTCGCAGCCATGCAGAGGAAGGGAAGCCAGAGGGGCCCGGGGCTCCCCCCTGTCGTGGTAGAAGTGCATAAAGCCTCTGCAGACACGACACCACTGCTCCTGCCACACCTGGTTCACCAGCACCGACAGGTAGCCTGCAAGGGGAGCACATCGGGGAGAAAAAAAAGTGTCTGCAAAGAAGGAAAACCTGGAATCTAAAAGTGAAGCAGAGTCCTTACCTTCTCGGGGGTCGGCACACGTCGTCTTGGGGGTCTTCTTCTTGGAGAAGCTGATGATACGCGTGATCTTGCGGCCTGCGGCAAAAGCTCCTCGTTTTGCCTTGACTAAATAAAAAGTACAGGATTAATCTGCAGCTTTTGGCACTGATTTATCTGTGGAGGCAACTAAAATATGCACATGCATGTACAGACATGGGGGAAAGGAAAGTTTACACTCTTTCAGTTCTAGGATTTTACACAACAGGGCATAATAAAAATGATCTGGTTTTAACCAGGTTCAAAAAATTAATTTAATCTAACCTGAAGTGTACAAAAACACACAACAACTCTTCTTTACAAGACTGCTTCAGTTCATTGAGGTTTGCTGACATTTGTTTCTGCACAGCTCTGTTAAGGTCCCAGCACAGCATTTCAATCAGGTTAGGCTCTGGACTTTGAACTGGACTGACTGCAAAGTACACAGGTCATGTGGCTGCAAAAAAAAAGGCCCACATCCTCACCCCTCTACCACTGTGCTTGACATCTGGTATGAGGTGTTTGTGTCGATACGCTGTGTTTAGTTTTTTTACCAAACATGGCACTCTGAGTTGTGGGCAAACATTTCTACTGTAGTCTAATCTTTCCCAGGGACATTGTTCCAGGAGTCTTCTAGTTCATTCAAATGCAACTTTATAAACCTATGCAGTGCTGCCATCTTCTTCTTAGAGAAAAGTGTTTTTTCTCCTGACAACCCCCCAAAAAAGCCATACTTGTTCACCCTTTTTTCTGAGTGTTCTTCCATGAACTTAACCTTTAGCCTCCTAACTGAAGCTTGTAGAGTCTGAGTGGGAGCTCTTTGATTTATTTTTTTTTTTTTTGTCATTTCTCTGAGTATTGCATGGTTCAACTTTGGGGTGACTGTGTTGAGACGTCCACTTCTGGGAAGATTGACCGCTGTCTTAAATATTTTCCACTTGTGAATAATCTTCTCACTGTAGAATGATGACCTCCAAATTGTTTGATAATTACCTTTAACCTATCTCAGATTGATGGGAAGCAACAGTTGCTTCTCTAAGGTCACTTCTGATGTCTTTCCTTTTTGTGTTAACACACACCTGTATGCTCCAGAATGACAAACTGTCAGAAGTCCTGCTTTTACAGATGCGATCAATTTGAGATGATCATGTCTCCATCAATTTTATTTACCCACTTTTTCCTTTTCAGGTCAGAGGGGAGCTGGTGCCTATTTCCAACACTCTGGATTGCTCGCAAGTCCATCAGAGGACTTTGGTGATGATCAATCAGTAAATTTAAGCACCTGGCTTCTACTTTTCCTCTTAAATCCTACAGAAGAAGCAAGCTTGGGCTTAGTTTTTCACGCAGCTTTTTTAACTTTTGCTTTGTTTTTGTTTAATGAATGATGACATGACAAAATCTGTGACTGTATTTTTGAAAGCATGAATTTTTTTTTTTCCATCTCTGTTGTCTACCTCACATCAGAGAATTGTAAACTGAGCAAACATATTTCAGTAACAAAACATGCAGCTGAACGTAAAGTCGGAGGGGCGGATCTTGAATTAATCTTTTTAATTGTGCAACTTCCTCACCGTTTTCTCTGCTGTTCTCCCCCGCTGACACACCCACGCTGTCTGAGTCCGATGTGTTTCTTTCTGCAGATAACCTCTGTGGAGAAAAAAAACACAATGGAGGCTTTACACTTTCACCTGGAAATTCCAAATCCCACCCTGGATCTCTGTAGACCACTTTCAGAAGAACACAAAACCTGTCTACGCTTGCGTTTGATGAATAAAAAGATAAATAACTATAATTAAAAACAGTAGATGTGACATATTGAGATAAACAGACACATCAGCTGCTCCCCCCCTCCCCTCTCCTTTCAACTCCATCTCATCTGTGTTTCTGTGTCAAAAGCCTTCAGAGTTTATGTTTGGAAAATGTTCGGTAAGCTTCAGAGGATGTGCGAGCCCTGACTCACTGCCACCCCTGTCATTGTTGCTTTAACACCAAATTATACAACATATCTCCTCTTCCCCTTGCAAGACAAACACAGGTACCGCTATATGCCGCGTTAAGCCGAAAGGATTGTTGACGAAAATTGATGGTGACAGCGCAATTGCTACTTCAGCCAGACTTTTCTTCACCTCTGATGTCAAATTATACCTCCAGGATAAAAAATGACAGGGAAAATTTGATGATCCTCCAAACTGCACTTACCTTGTCAAGATCTTTTTTTCTAGGAACAACGGGAGAGCCGGCGTCTTCGGGCCCTGCGCTTTGACCGCTCACGTCTCTAACAACCTACAGGGACATTTCACGTCATCAGTAAGGTCTATCGATCCTCCAGTGATGAGGAAAAAGCTGAGTTATCCGTTTGTATTTGCTAGAAAAAGACTTGGTAAAGTATTTACCTTTAGCCACATGTGAGCCTGCTCCTTGCTCTGCATTGCCAGGACCAGTGCATCTCCATTGGGTAAGGTGAACCTTAGCTCATGGCGCTTTCGCTTGCTGTCTTTGGGAACATAGACCACAGTGCACTGGGGCAACAGCAAGTCCACATAAGGAGATGTGTCCTTGGAACTTTTATAGCACTAAGAAGAGAAGGACAAAAAGTGTAGGTATGAGATCCAAATTATAAAGTTAGTTCAGATCTTTTGATTTGAGTTGCCAGGTCATTAATCCAATCAGAATTAAACAATTTCTCCAAACTATTTTCAAAGAACCATCTACAACAGGTAACATGCTGATTGTTTATAACCTTTCCACAGAACCTCACTTCCAATTAAAGGCCTAGCAATACTTAAAGGAATGCCTATGCTGCCTTTCATGTTAGACTTTATACCAAGATCATCTTATGATGTGAGATGACAAAGTTATAGCTGTTTTGGTCAAACCTCGTAAACGACTTTATGCTCAATTTCATGCAATACAGCAAGAGCTTGTGAGATCTGTTAGTGCTCAGAGTATGTGTTGAGGATGCCTCTCAGCTACTACCACATCTAACCTTTGCTCAATATTTGTAAATTTGACTAAGTTGCAGACATTTTAGTCTTAGCTAAGGTTGATTATCTGTCATGGCCATCTTGAACCTTTCGCTTTCGACATATTTGAACTATCCCTTTAAGCGAAACAAGTTATGCAAGGGGAAAACTTCTCACCTGTAGTCTGTTCTCCCGTATAACTGTGAACTGTTTGTCCCACTGTCCGAAGCGTTTCTTCCGATGCAGGAAGGCACAGATGCGACAGTCTCGGGCAGGAGGCATGGAGCTCTCATTCGAGGGCCACTGGTGGGTGAGTCGAACTCTGGAGCTCCTCTCCTCTTCGTCCTCCTCGTAGGACTCATAGGAGCTGCTCAGCGCATCGGAGTCGTTGTCTGAGAGAGCAACAACAGAGATGATGTAGGAGATGTTTTATTGGCAGAAAAAAGAATCAGCTTTGGAAAACTGCAGCGTGCTGAGCTCACAGGAGTTTTTGCGACGCGAGTTTATGCAGGTAGCTGGGTAGGGGTTTTCAGTCTCCTCGTAGCCATCTTCGATAGAGTTGGGAGGGCTGGGCCTGTCTGGAAATAGAATAAATGCACATTTTACCCCGTGCTCTTTGATGCGCTTAAGTCCGCTTTGTAATTATGCTTGCAACAAATTTCTCTCTGGCTATATTTATATATATTTAAAGCACCGACTTGGAGGTTTGTGCAGCAAACTGACAGTAAGGTCAGAGAGTTGAGCTGAGGTGGAGAGCGTGCTGACCTCGTGTAGTGATTATGTACTCGGGCATCTTGCCAGGACCGAGGGGCACGGCCTCCTCGTAGTACTCCTCAGGAGGAGGCGTTGTGGGCAGGGGGGGAGGGGAGTCTGCACAGCCCTGCGAAGGAGGGAGACGCATAAACACAAACAAACTTTTTAGGTTTTCCCGATCACTTAGAGTTTTTCCATTCATTTTCAAAGCCAAACCCTTAAAGACTATAAACCTCTACAGTAAATGATTTCTATAAGTTACACACATGGGTGGAACCCTGAATGCTCGGTTTTCCCAACCAAACGCAGAGTGATGAGCATGTGAACTTGGGAAAACCCCACATCCATGGAATACGATCTGTATGTTTTTCATTGCCCTGTCCCCATAAGTCGTTATAAGGTGGTGTAAGATTCATTTGTCATATTGGAACTGGAGACTTCGAGTTAAAGAACAACAACAAAAAAAAAAACCCTACAGTATTCATCTTGCGCACACTCTTTGTCACTTTACCTCTGAGATTAAAGCCATTAAATCTATAATTAATCAAAACAGATGCTTAATGAACTTCTCTTATTCCCACTTGCCTGTTTTGAAGAGTCACTTTGTGTGATCTTGTCTTCTTTGAGATCATCTGTGGCCTCCTTCAGAACTTTAAGCCCGCAGTCTAGAAAAAGAGCAAAAGCTCACATTCGAACGAGAAACTCTCCACACGTGAGGAGCATCTCGGACGTGTGGGTGGGAAGCGGAACTTGAACTCACCGAACGACTCAAACAGAGACTCCACGAAACTCGTCCCGTTTCTGTACACCGATGAGTTCATGTAGATGAAGTCTGTTCTCGTTTCTGGAGGACAAAATAAAGAAAGGATTGATATTAGTTATAGCCTCACATCTAAATGAAACCAGTATGCACATAAAAATGTACAGTATGTTTACGGTTCTACCATTTTGAATATTAATGAATAAGTCAAATTAAATAAAAGTAGAATTCTTTGAAAGAAGGTCATAGTGTTAGTGATAACTAACAGCTACTACTACCAAATTGTAGCTCAAAATCTATCAAAATGACTGAGGTATATTCATTTTTGTGTTTGCTAAGGTTCATTAGCTCTGGCAGCCATCTTGAACTGAGCTGGTCATCCAGCAGCTACTTTCTCAGAGTTTCAGTGAAATCCATCCTCTAGTTCACAAGAAATTTTGCTAGCAGACAAATGAGAACATACACGTACACAAGCAATTGTTTGTTTACCCGCCTTAACGCTGTAGTTTTGAAATGATTAATTTGATACTGCCTTTTCGATTTCTGCTCTATAATAAGTTAGAGAATTGCAAATTCTGGCATGTGCAGTTAAAACTCTTCCACATTTTTGAGCATGAATGAGCTTTTCATCACCTGCCGCCATGAAAGGCAGATGATTCTGTAATCGCCAGAAACATATTCAGTGTTTTGTTTTCAGCCCACACGTTTTAGGAATAAAATCCAATTTAAAAACCATGTAAGTCTTCAGTAAAAAATGTGCTTTGGCTCTCCCACAAAACTCAGTAGATTGTAGCCACTTTTCAGTGTTAAAAACTGTTTGAACATCTGACAGATTTATTCGCTCGGCTCTGACCTGACGACGGCTGGATCTGCTGCAGGAGGTTCCTCACCGAGGTCTTCTTCTCCTGGGCCAAGGAGCTGAGGTTCTCCTGATCCAGCATCTTCAGCAGCGCGCCCAGCTCGCTCACCAGCACCTCCATGGCTACACGGGGAGGTCAGGAGGGACACAGCTTTAGTTTATGAACGGAGAGGTCAAAGGTCAGACAGACAAGTCTAAACAAACCCCTGGTGTACGTCCGAGAGCTCTTTAGTGCGGCGCTTTCCTTTCATTCTGTCACTTTACATCACAGACTGTCAATAACCATCTCATCACAAAGACCCCCCCTTCCCTACCCTCCTTGGTCGAACCAGACTAAATAAAGGACAAGAAGTTTCAGCAACAGGAAACATATTTACTCAGAATGCACAAAGAAATCTTTACCAGCTTTGAAATGCTTTTGACTCACAGACACGAGTTTGATTCAAATGTAAAATGAAAAAAGGGTTGAATTATTTAAAAGGAAAAACATTCCCTAAAGGAATGCATATCTCCAAAAATCTTTTATGCCAGTGTTAAAGGAAGATCAAATTATGTTGAGAAGGGATGGAGATATAGTTGATTTGAATTAAAGTCAGCTATGACCACACAATTTTTTTTAACAAAATATCTATAAAACCTTATTGATCTTTCCCCTTAGATAATTAAAAAAATAAAAAATACCTGAAGGACCACTTTACAAAGCCCAGACGGAGCCGGGAAAGTAAATACTTCTTCCCAGGAAGGAACCTGATCTCTCATAGTTGGGAGATTTAAGTCAAAGACACACAAAATATCTGGCTCCGGCAGGATTTCACGGGACTCTCCTGGTTCTGTAACTTTGAAAACTTAGCTGGTAGGAAAATCCGATTCGCATCATGTGTTGCCCTGAGAGGTAGGGCCGGTCCACTCTGATGTTTTCAGAGTAAAACTTAAATAAACCACGTCTTTACCCCACCGGCTGGATACACTTGGCAAAGTTTTGCGACCTGCTGGATGTGGAGGTCCAGATTTTTCTTTTAACTTGTGCTCAACCACAAGACCACCAGGTGAAAACCTCTCCTTTATTTTTGCCAACTCACCGCCTCCCCACAGGCATACTTCTACCTCTTTAATCCCAAATTCCTTTATAAGACTTTGTTCACACAGCCCTCCCTAATGTTTCACTCCTTCCATCTCTTTCTCTAACTCACTCATCAGATCGCTCCATTTTCACAGGCCGGGAGAATTAGAGCTGCTGAACCGTGCATCTTGCTGGGGTCAGACACGGGACAGTCGCTGAGCCAGAACACTATTTTTTGTTCACCGATCGGTCATTTGGCAACAAGAACTGTTGCACAAAACACACACATGCAGGCTCATACTGTGTATTTAGTAAGGTGTGTCAACACTAAGCTTTGGGCCATGACTTTAGGAAAGGCATTCCAGAGACCATTATACGTTTCTGTGTGTGTGTGCATGTTTTAAGAACATATCAATACAATCAGTCAGAAATTTAGACTCCTAGATGTTTTGCTCTGAAAGAATGATCTTGCATGCAATCCCCACTGACAAGTACACAGTCTCAGTCTACACTACTCTGGATAGTTTTTGTCTCCGTTTATAAAAAGAAATGTGGTCAAACTTTGTAAATGACATTATGCACCATTTCGTGCAATGCACGTACATATGTATTAAATCCTGAGCTGAACTGAGCCAAAATACTTATGCCGCACCAATCAAAGTTTAATGCGGACAGGATGAGGGTAAAGTGGGGCAGACGAAGAAAAATCGATGGGAGGTGAAAACGCATCAGAAAATAAGTTTTTTAAATAACATCCAGACAAATGCACAGCTTTACTGCAACATGGTTCTAAGACAGGAAGCTACATGGACAAACAGCACCACGCAAAAATAGATTTTACCTTCCACCCCTAATTATTTACAAGCACAAATAGCGGCGGCAGCTAGCTGTTTGACCATTCCAGTAAGAATATCAAAGTATTTCTGCAAGAATAACCACATAATTTGAAGGCAATGTAAATGTTAAATAAGGTTCCCATAAACTGCTCTGACATTTTGTTAGATTAGAGTTGTTTTAAGATGGTCGCTCAAATAACGATCTGCAACAGGTAAGATGTTAGTTGCTCATAGCTTTGCCACAAAACTCTTCCTAAAAGCAGACATGCTGTCTTATAGTGGCTCTTCCCACAGGCTTAAAAAGGCCTGCCATGACTACAGTCAAAAGCAACAACCCCCGGTCCATGCCTATTTAAACCCAATGTTTTCTACACTAGAACGGTTTCCTTCCATTGTTAATGATAGCACACCAACACTCCAAGAAGCCGGTATAAGGAATTAATTCATTCAGGAACTTGGAATGTCTCCTCATTAGGATTCCATTCACCCAGAGGAAAGAAGGGAAGTGGAGTTCATGGGGGGGGAGGCTCACGAGAGTGGGCCGTCTTGGCCTGGTAAAGAGTTGTCTCTCTGCCAGCTGCTCCAGCTGTTTAGATTCTGGCTTCAGCGCAGCACTGGACTTCCCCTACCCGAGTGAAAGACAAAACCTTTTCCACAGCATGACTCATTCGCTGCAGAGAGAAATTGAAATTTACACCAGTCAGCACTAAATCAAACACAGAGAATCAAAGCAGCGCTCTCAAGGAGTTGGCATGAAACTCAATGCCCGGCTCGTAAAGTTACTTCCACCGTTTCATTTGGACCTGCACTTTAAAAAGGTGCTTGTTCGACGGGAGGGTTAAAAGCAGCTTTAATATGTGTGCCAAAGTGAGCAAACAGGAACTACTTCTTAACATTTTGCATAGGACCACCCGAAATCAACCTTTCTAACAGATCTAAACTGATTCTTTAGGTGTTTGAAATATTTTTATGATCTCTTCTGAAAAGGTAGAAAAACTAATTCTTGATCTTTCTTGGTCTGTTAGTGCTTAAAGTGTGTGCTATGAATGACTCTCAGCTACTACCACCCTAAACTGAAGCTCAGTATCTGTAAAACTGACAGAGTTAGAGCCATTTTTGTAATTGGTGAAGTGGCTTAGCAGTGGCAGAAAGTTTTCACTAAAATCCATCCAGTGGTTCATGAGATATTTTGCTAACAGACAGACAAATGAATGTGCGCACACCTGCACACACACAAACAGAGGCACAGGGAAAAACACCACTATGGCGGGCGAGAAAGATGATGCAGGAATGTGTAAATCCATTCAAAGCTTTGAGCATACTAAAACATTTACCCCTTCACACTTGCCTGACAATCGCTGTTAAACACCAGCCACATTCCTCACCCTGGTAATAGTGCAAGACTCCGCAAAGTGGATTTGTGTTTCTATGTGTGTGTGCACTGTTGTAAAGCAGAGAGTGGTTTGTTTAACACTGCAGAGTCAGGCCTTTATAAGGAGCTACCATTGGAGCCTTTTTTGTTCCAACTCTGTCGGGGATGGAGCAAAGGGTGGGGGTGAGTAATGGTAGCGAGATGAACACCTGTGCTAACATGTCCAATAAACGCTCATCTCAGGAATAACGTGACCTCAATTGGGCACACATAGGTGTTTTTTTTTTCTTTCCTACTCCCTTCTTAAGACAAGAGACTTCCATCCCCTCATGCTGAGTTTACAGTCTTTGCAAAAAAACAACTTCACAGTGTGTCAGAAGTCACAAATTTCACTGATCTGTTTCACAACATCATCGCCTGCATCCAATCCAAAGTGTCACATTTCAGCCCACAAAGAGCCTTTGGTGGATTAAAATACCAAATGTTGCACCACAATGGAGCTTTGCTGCCAAATGGTTGCATTCTCGACAAATCAACAACATCCCCCTTCTCGCTATTTCAGTAAGTTCGTAGGATTCTGGAGGCACAGAGTTAAGACATCATCACCTGATTTCCTGACTACTAGAAAGTGAGACAGCTTCACAAACCGTGTTCTCCCATGTCTCCACTTCCCTCAAACAATACTGACACCTACGTTAGCTGTTAGATACCGGCTCTGAAGTGACAACTTTTACTAAACTTACCCTCGACAGCAACGGCAGAGAGTCCCACCATCCCGCAAGGTAACAAAGCAGCTGCTTCATACAGAGAGTGGGTGCTGTGGGGGGGATATTCCACAGTCAGAGCCTCGCAGCTCTCTCAGTCCTGTGAAGCCTTTGTGGTGGTGGTTTGCTGAGTTCACACTCCCCTTTACCTCTCCCTTCCTCCATCTGATCTCTTATCTTCCTCCACCTCCCTCTACCCTCCTCTTTTTCCTTTAGGGGGGTAGGGAGATTGTGGTTCTCTCTCTCTCTCTCTGTGTGTGTGTGTGTATATGTGTGTATGTGTGTGAGAGTGAGCATGTTAGATCTCCCTCCACTATAATCCTAAGGATTGTAGAGCACCTGGGAAAGGCTCGCTGTGTAAACACACATGCCAGCTAATAACTAACCCACATTTTTTTTATCTTTCACATTCTTTTCTTGGAAATCATTGACCGTATCCTGTTCCTACACAACAACCAATGGAACTAACAATTTTCTATTAAGAGCACAACATCAACACTACTACTTATTAAAAAAGGTCTAAGGTTTCTTGAAGGAATGTGTATTGCCCCTTTGAAAAATCCGCCAAGTTTTAGCTCAGTATCTGAAAACTTGACTGATTAGAGACATTTTTGTGTTGGATTATGTCAATAAGCTGTGGCGGCCATCTTGGTTTTGGTTGATTCCAGAAGTTAGAGTTAAATTACTTTATGAACGTTTCACTGAAATTCATCCAGTGGCTCAAAAACTATTTTGTTAACAGGCTAACAGGGCTACCGCCAACAGTTAATGTCAAAGCTTTAAGCAAAACTGTTGCGTAATGGGTACTGCTCAGAGTATGTGTTGAGGATGGTGCTCAGCTACTACCACAACTCTGGCTCAATATCTGCAAAATTAGCTTAATTATAGCAATTTTTGTGTTTTCTAAGGTCAGTTGGTGGGGGCAGCCCTTGGATTGGGGATAATAGTTAATCAGTTTTAGATGTACTTTTAATAATTACTGTCTGAAAGCGTCATTAAAATCTGTTTAGTCGTTCCTGAGATATTTCGCTAACAAACAGACAGAACCCAACATTTAATGACAAAGTTTTAAACACAGTTCTTATGTGATCAGTTAGTACTCAGAATATAAGTTCGGGATCAGTGTTAACTACCACCAAACTAAATTGTAGCTCAATAACTGTAAAATTGATTGAGTTATACCCAATATTTTGCTTGCTGAGATTTTTAGCTAACAGACATACGGAGATGACTCCAACAGTTAACAGTAGAGGTTTAAGCAAACACCTCAAAGTTCAGCTCTCAGTGAAACTCAAGATTTGTTTGATAGCTGGACTGGCATAACATTTCAAAGTAGAAGATAACAGGGTGCAGAAAACACTGCGGATTGGAGACCGAGGCAAGATGAGACCTTTAACTGTTGCACGTGGATGTCTTGGTGCCTTCAGGCAGATTTAAGTGTGCCGACATGATGCAACATGCTGCCCTCAATCCCACAGGCACTGAACCTGTACAAAACAACCCCTTCATGCGCACAGTCCAATGCACCACCTAATGCACAACAAGGCATTGCACTTCATCAGGTGGCTGGTCTTAAAAAGGTTTCAACATCGAAAACAACAATAACAGATAATCTGTTACTTTAGATTAAGTATAGTCCCTTGTGACCCATTTTTGATTCAATAAATATATTTTCATTAGGAACTCAACTGGGGGGTTCTTAATACTCTAAAAGTTGCATGAGGAGAGTGATATCGTCATAACTACAGGGAGAGGTCATGATTAGCTTAGCTGAGCAGACTGCATGGCTAATCCTAAAAAAAAAATACTTTTATATTTATTGTTAACAGTCCCAAACTGAGTGCAAATGTGGCACACAGACTGGCACACTAACCTCCCAATAAATCGCATTAGTCTAAACCAAAATCAAGATGGACTAGAACAAAGAAACCATACATTTTTTTGTGTGTGTGTGAATTGTGCTGTAGCTCAAAAGGTATAAATCAGCTTTGTGATGAGGGTTTTTGTGGGGGAGTTATGAGTAGTCAGCGTCTAAATTGCTGTTGACAGCAGTAAGAGTAATCTTGATTTGGAGAATCAGGGAGAATGGGTGTGTCGAACTAATGGTAACTCAACAGCAGTGTGTTTCCTGCCATCTACTATTACAGCCCTAGCATTCCTTTCATGTCAGAGTTTTAAACTGAGATCATGTCAGGATGAGACATGACAAATGAATGAGTTACAGCCACCCTGCAACTGATGTTGGGCATGATCTCATGCGATATTGCAAGATCTTGCTGATGTGTTAGTGCTTAGAGTATGCGCTTGGAATGAATCAGCTGCTGCCACACCAGGCTTCGACTCAACATCTGTAAAACTGATAGAGTGAGAGCCAATATTTTGGGTTTGCTAATGTTGACTAGCTGTGGCAGCCATCTTGAATTGGGGTGACAGTCAATCAATTATAATTACATTATAGACAGCTGGATAGATAGAGATACAGAAAGATAGACAGACAGATATATAAAACTATCTATTCAAACTGGAGCTTCATGGAATCTGAAATCTAAAAAACAGCCCAAGTTCAGGTCTGACAGTCATTTGTTCCAAAATACCTAATCTAGATAACTATTTATTTATAAAGTCTTTGAAAAAAAAGACCAAAGCTTCAAATGGTAAATGCTGATATGATGCAGACAGGCAAGAACACCAGCTGCCCAAAATAGTCAAAAATGAAACTAGCATTCTTGAAGAAATGCATATTGCAAGTCGTCTTGCATGCCAACATTCGAAACAAAGACCTTGCATGATCTGATAGCGATCCGTCTGTGTTCTAGATAACTCTGAGCAACTACCACACCCAGTTTTAGCTCAATATCTGTACAATTGATGAGATTATAGCCATTTGTAAGTTTGCTAAGGTTGATTAGCTGTGGCAGGCATCCTGAACTGGGTTGACTCCAAAAGTTAATCAGTTGTAGATGAACATCCAAATATTTAATTCTCAGAGTTTAATTAAAATGAGTCCACAGGTTCGTGAGATGATTTGCTAACAGACAAACACACATGCTCATACTCATAAGGACAGGCAATTACACGATCAAACACCTTTCACGCTGGTGAGCAATGATCAACAATAAACAGAACAAACTTCAAATTTGGAAAGTTAATTCACAAATAATAATAATAATAATAATAATAATTATTATTACTATTATTATTATTATTATTATTATTATTATTATTATTATTATTATTATAAATAAAGATCAGTGGATAAACTGAAAGTTTCAAGCTCTGCCTGACAATGTAGTTCAAACCAACAAGCCTGTTTTGATCTTTATAGAAATGTTGCAACACAACTGAAAAGTGCTAAAGATGCATGTGCAAGATTTTTAAAACTCTGTCCTATTCTGGTGCTTAACCCAAACCAAACACCAACTGTAACCTTAGATAGCTTTAAAATTCACCCCCCCCCCACACACACACAGCTTGATTGCATATGCCTTTTTTTGCCAAGACAACAGAAAACTTGAACATGACATTGAGCCTGAATATTTCTGTAGCTCTGCTTTGATATTGAGTTGCATGAATAATAAAAGGCCCATAAAGGCCATTAAAAAAAAGAGAAAGAAGAAGAAAGAAATTTTACAATTAAAGCCTTACTTGCCAAAATGACATGTTTTGGTCTGTGGAACAATGCCTAAATTACATAGTTTGAGTGAAACTGGACTGCCTCTAAAAAGTCTAAATGATACAAAAGCCAGACCTTCCCTGAGGCATATAGTGTTTCTTAACTTTTTTCAGAATCCGACCCAAGTGTGACGGATGCACCAGGCACACCCTACTAGGCTTGGTTATAGCCTGACAGACCACTCCTTAGTGTGACTAAACGTGAACTCTGACCTCCCAAGAGAAGCTGTGACCCCATGCGGATCGATGGGTTTGTTTGAGGACTACATTGCTGTAAATTCCATGTCACTTTACATCACATTACAGAAAAGGGCTGAGCAGATTTTACTAAATTCAGCACTAGATCTACTAGTATACAGAAGGACACAATTCAGAATAAAGCCAGAACCACAAGCTCTGGTAAACAAAGCTGCTATGAGAACTTCAAAAGACTACCATCTGTGACTCAACAAGACATCAGTATCTTGCGAAAACTGTTGGATTTTCCTTGTAAGATCCCCCTTTGTTATGTTTGGAAATGTTGGATACTTGACCAGTTTTCAACCTGATCTGACATGAAAGGACTCAGCAGGTTGAAGATCCGGAGGTGGTCAGAAACACTGTGTAGGAGTCTCTTTGTCAGCTCAACCCATGGCCCCGCTACTTTCAGTCTGTGTGAAAAAGCAACATATTATCTCACATCAAGTGAGTCACAAAATATTTTTCAGTGCAAAAGCAGCACTGCTTGAGTGCTATGAGAAGTTCAGTCATAGTGGGAGAAATAATTATCTGATGCCCTGCTGATGTTTTAAGTCTGACAAATTAGGAAAAAAAAAACAAATAGTTATCTATGGTTGTTTCATTTTAATGGAGAGAGACAGAATTACAACAAATCCAGAAAAAGAAAAACTGATTACATAAAGGTTACAAATTGATTTTCATGTCACTGAATGTAATATGTAAGTGTTTCTTTTCCAAGCAAAACGTGACTTAGTTCGTGTGTAAGACGTTTTTTGTAGTTGGTCACCAGGTTTGCACACAGGAGGAATTCTGGCCCACTTTCCTTTGCAGAAACTCTCTAAATCCTTTAGGTTTCTTTGCTGCCACTTGGCAAGTTGACGCTTCAGCTACCTCCACAAATTTTCTGCAGGGCTGAGGACTGTCCACTCGATGACCTTAATGTGCTTCTTATTTAGACACTTCTTTCTTGACTCGATGCTATGTTTTGGTTCATTGTCCTGCTGGAAATCCCATCCACAAACCATGTTAAGAGTTCTGGGTGAGGAAAGAAGGTTTGTTGGCCCCTCAGTGCAGTAAAGTTAAGTTGTCCTGTACCTTTAACAGGAAAACAGCCCAAAGCATAATGTTTCTTCCTCTGTGCCTAACTAAGGAATTGGTGTTCTTCAGGCCATACTTAGTATTTCTCCTTCTCCAAACTCAGAGCCTTGTTATCAGGAGGGACCTTTCAGTCCATTACAGTGTACAGTTTTACCAGAGGTGTTTCTGATGACTGTGGTCCCAACTGCCTTCAAATCAAGCTCCCTGCAGTTGTGAACTCTTATGATCAACCTCACCCCTTGAGGCAAAATCTTGCATGGAGCTCCTCTGAGGGCAAATAATGGTAATTTTATATTTCTTTAATTTTCAAATTATTACAGTTGTCTGATGGTCTCGAAGCACATTTCAGCCATGTGCAGATTTATTACTATGTCCTTGGTGTCCAGTTGGGTGCTCTATGTTGGTGGAGAGGATGAAATAGAAAAAAAAAGATTTGATAGACAGGGGTGCTTTATCCAAGTAACAAGATGTGACATATACATTTCAGTAGTCACTAACATTGATTGATTGACTGGTTGGTTGCATGATTGATTGACTGAAATCTATGCACCACATGGAACAATCTGTGGGAGCAAAATGTCTGGCTGGATTGTAGGGGATCAGATATTTACAAATTTCCCTCAATGACATGGAAAGAAGCTTGTAACTTTTATTTCATGTTTTCTGGACTTTTAGTTAGTAGTTTGTTTTAAAAAAGGAAAAAGTATAACCCTATTCAAAACCACAGTGTTCATCTCACACTTTTATGGAGATTAATGAGGTGAGTTTACCTCACAAACAAAAGGTGAGGTAAAACAGATACACTTGCTCTTTTTAATTGCATTAGGATGTGCCAATGTCTTGCCTTCTGAGCCTATGCCCCATCATGATGAAACACCCTCCCACTCTACTTCTTTGGATTCCAAGCATTTCCTAAGGGTGACAGGGGATTTCCTAAGGGCTCCTCTCTCCGCATTAAACATGTCTGGGCATTCACAGAACAGCTAATCTGCAAAACTCACAACAGGTAAACAGAGACAGTGCCGGTTCATTGAGAAGATAATACATCAAACATTGAATAATTGCAACTCTGAGCCAACAGCCTTGTTTTTCTACCAATGTGCGTCATTGGTCGAGGAAAAGCTGATGTACAGATACAGATTTGCATTTGTCATCCATTTATTTAGGACATTTTAAAGCTAATCCATCAGTTTTACGTTTGCAGTTGACTATACTAGTATGTGTATAGGCTGCTCAAGAAGCTGACCCAGTGCTGGTCCTGTGAAAAATGACATGGTCATATAGTTATGTTTGAAACATGTGTAAGTGAAATTGATGCCAATTCATAATTTCTGGACAAAATTTTAAGTCTTCTGTGAGCTTCTGCAAAGCTTGTAGAAAAATATTCCTTACCTGTTTGTACTAAGAAATGTTGATATCTGAAAGATGCAATCACACTTAGTTTGCAATCACATGTCTAGTTTGTTTGCTTTCTTTTTCTTTATTTTGATAAAATATTGTTACCTAAAATTTTCTTAAGATATTGTGATATCATTTTACAGCTATATCGTCCACTCTTAAAGTAAACACGTAATAATGTTGTTTCAGAAACATGTATGATGGCTGTATCTGACATTAAGTTGGGTCATGTAGCATAAAGGACCAGATTTCAAAGCTTCCTGTCCCTGTGGAACATTTTAGGTTGGTTTGAGCTCATGAGCTGTTGGTTCACTTCTATTAGCATTTTGTTGCATGTACAAACTCAGATACCAATAACTGAGTTGTGTTTTCATAGCATGACCGACTTACCCTCTTAAAAACACAGTTAATGCAAGTTTTGGCATGTCTCCAGTAGATTATATTGCTGGAATTCTGTCTATGTGTTAAACACATGGAGGTCAATGAAGTTGATTTCCTGAAATAAGGGCCGGG
>NC_051438.1:11374422-11391982 GCF_001649575.2 Kryptolebias marmoratus
CACTGGAAACAACTATGTGAAAACTATACTACATTTATGTTGAACATACATAAGTAAAAAAATAAATAAATCACAGAATAGTTGCAAAGCTTATGCTAGCTTGGATACCCTAAAACCTGAGAGGACCCTCAGAAAACGACTTTAATCTTGTACTACATTCTGCCAGCGAAATGGTTTTGCTCTCTTACGTCAGTTAATTGACTGGCTAACCGTATGGGGTTGCCCCATGTGCCCCCTATAGAGCTGAACTTCCTCTCTTGGCAAGTGACATCACCTATCACCTCCGGCCTTCTGTTTCCTCTTCCTGTCAGCTGACCCACTGCCACTTTTACTTCACTGTCCCTGGTGACCCCGTTCCCACTGCACTGTCTAGATCCTTTACCAGATAGCATTGAATGTGTTCGCCTGTAAAGCTGCAGTTCAAATAAAAGACAATATGACAGAGCTCCGGTTTTACTCAGCAAATGCAGGTTGACCTTTTAAGGGTGAGAATTCCTTTTGTCCTAGCTTGACATGTACTGTTTGACATTCATTGTACTGCTCAAAACCTTGGACAATCATAACAAGCAAATGTGGACCACAAATCTGGAGCAGCACGTTAGGAGGACATGTGGAAAAGCTTATTTAGTCTGGAGGAGTTGTAAAGGCATAAAGGTTATGAGGAAAGGAAAAAAAAGACTTGATCTCCCTGCTGCTTTTATGGCACTCAGGAAGATGCTTCAGGTTATTATAAAATACAGAAGAAATCCCACACTCTGTGAAACACACAAGTGTACAAACACCATAAACAAGGTCTGCTGATCGAAGACATCCAGGGATACATTTTGTCTTAAAGGGGCAGTTCAGATCTTTCGAAAGTGAGTTCTGCTGGGAAGTCATGACCAATTAATGTCTTACTTGTTGTAAATGTCTCTTTGAATGACTTTAAATTTAATGTCAAAATGTGTGATGTGATTAAAGTGATCTTGAATCTTTGATTATCATTATAAATGATTGATCTTGAATATCATTATAAATATATGTTTCATGCTGGGGTAGCACAGCAATGTAGTGGTTAGAGCTGTACTCCAGTTTCCTCCCACAGACCAAAAAAACATGCAGGTTAGGTTAATGCATGCATGTTAGGTGTGAGTAACAGTGTGAATGGTCTCTATTTTGTCTCTATTTGGCCCTGTGATGGACTTGTGACCTGTCCAGGGTGTCTCCGACCTCTCGCACAGTGATGGCTAGAGATAGGCACCAGCTCCCTGCGACCTGGAATAGAGAAGTGGGTAAAGAAAATGGATGGATGGATAAATGTTTAATGCTCGTTTTATTACCATTATACTTGTAAAACCATGGTACTTTTGCTCAAGGTTATCCCACCATTAGGATCTCATATCAGCCTAGGCCTAGCTAGATGCTGCTGTCACGAATTCCACTTGCATATAACCATCAAATTCTATGTCAATAAACATGTAATGCAAAACTGAAGGTGGTATAAAGCTTTATGAAATGGTGTTTGTACGAACCAAACCAAATAAAACATTTTTGAAATTGAACTTGTTTTAAGAAGGCAGCAATCCAATCAGCAAATTAGTGCTGACTGAGAAGTGCTATTCTGCATTTCTACATTTGTCAAGTAAGAAAAAGCCTATATTCCACAGCACATTACTTGTTACCCTATTCTTTGTTCAAATCTCTCAGATGTAAACTGCAGTTTTGATCAAAACATTGTTCAAACGGGGTGTTTAAGCATCCTGCAGTCACTAAATCTGGTAAATGTTTGTTGTAAACATTCATTCTCAGTCTTTCTAATTAGGCCACACTAAGTTTAAGTTTAAAAAGTTTTCCCAGAATCAGAAATCTACTTGAAGTGTTTAAGTTTCATGGGTGACAGGGGCGTTTCTGTGGCGATGGTGTGGAAGAATTACAGGCTTGTGCATTCACCTGCTTAAGTATTAACTGTCTTTGGAAAGTCAACCATTAGACACAAAAATGTTTGATGTTAAGACGCAGTTACACACACACACTCTCTCTCTCTCGAACATATACACACATACAGTGAGGCTTGGTCTCAATGTGGCTGCATGAACGGGGAAGCAGAAGTGATTGCCAGAGTGGTTATCTCAAAAAGTCAAGGGCCTCTGTTTCAGGTCATGTTAGTAAAGCACTGATGCTCTTTTTCCCATTGCACAAATAGCATGTTTGTAGAGAAGGTTTTATTTTGCATTAATGGGTTTATATCTAGGGTAAGATTATATGTATTGATCCCCAAAAATATTAAACAAATAAAAAATACACCTAAGAGAACCAGGGCACCAAAACCAGTGATGCAGGACACAATAAAGTTGAATTTAAAGTTAAAGCTGAGTTAAATTTTCTCCAGAAGAGGAGTCTTCAAAACCTTAAGTTTTGAAGAGAAACTGAAGATATCTCTTCAAATTTTTAATTTTATATCTCCACATAAAACAACTGCGAATAAATAACAGTTTACATGCGAGGTCACGCAAGGTTTCTGCCAATCAATCACCATGGCAACCACTGACTCAATCGTTTCTGGGTCACTAAATCTTGTTTTATTCAGCAGATTCTTTTTCTAACGTTATCCCAATATGGCTGCCCTCATGAATCTGTTGACAGTTTTGTCATGATTAGAATTTTCAAGTTGAATATAATTAAATAAATGCCAAAAAAAGTAAATAAAAGTAAAAAAACAAACAAACAAAAGAATCAGGGCAAACTGGAAGAGGTTTTCAAAAAAGCTTATAGATACTCTTCAAAATAAGAGTCTGGCTCTGTCATGCTTTTGTAATAAACATAAGCTAAGTCCTAAATCCCTATGGTGGTTTACTGAAAAATTTTGAAGTATGTTGAAATTTTATGACAATTGCTGCATCAGCACCTTTCAAGACTTTTTCAAATATATATAGACATGTAGTGTTTTTATTTGACTAAATTGTGAATACCAGGTAAAACATTTGAGTTTGCAATGCCAAGTCTCACCTGACATGCTTTGCATCCAAAACCGCACACTTACATAGAGATACATGAAATAGAACAGAGCTGTTCACCGCTTCTGCCTCCAGCTTGTTAGTTTAAACATGTGTGCCAAGTTTAAAAAAAATTAAGCAGCGTGCGACATGCCTAAACAACACTCTGAGGCACAGCAACAGTGATGAGGTCCCTTTTAATGTTTGCCACCGTTTAAAACAAGCGACCATTGCCAGCATGAACGCTGTCTAATTCCTTATTTCATGTTAGACATGGAGATGGAGTGTCCACTGTTTGACAAAATGACAGAAAAACAAAATCATGAAGCATATCCGTTTAAGCATTACTACAATGGTAGAATATCCAGGGGATTTTCCAGTCTTTCACCAAAATAAAAACTGTGGGACTGGCTGATCATTCCAAACTAGTAAAAACAAATGGAAAAAAAAAATGTTTCCAAGTCCAACCACAATGCAGGTGGCAAAAGTTGTTTGTGGGAATTTTCAATATGGTTCAGAATCAAAGGCCACAGAACTGATCAATATGAGTGAATGTCTGTTTACTACTTGCCCTTCAACTCCTCACCCTTGCTCTCATTTTTTTTTTCTTTTTTGGGCCTGATTTATTCAGGTCTGTGGTGGCACAGAGGGCTTGACTCAGCCTGTTGCCAGACAAAGCCCCTACAGTGCAGCCGGTATTATTCAGATCCCGTATCTGCCTCGAATCCTATGAGTTCACCACAATGCTATGTCTCCAAGACAGAAAAGACTTCACATAGTGAGAAAGATGCTATTTTGCAAGTGGAAGCCCCGTTGTACTGATGTTTTACAGACAAGAGGAACGGAGACAGAGCAGACAGGCCTACAAATACACACAAACCACTGCTTTGTCTTCCTTCGGGACCGACTAGATTAATAGGGCTTTGGCTGGAGCACCATCTTTTTATATTTTTAACAGAAGGTTGAAAAAATTTGCTAATTTTATGATCTATAAAATCATATTCGACATAATTAGGCCTTGTGTTGTGTAATTAGTTCAAGCACTTTAAAGTATGTACATAATGAGAAAAACTTCAAAATCGTATAAACAAAGCTCAGTCACTTTTTTTTTTAAGCTCATATAGTCAAAGTACAACTACCAGACTGTAGGCTACCTATATTTCCTAATAAGTGCTGAATAAACTTTTAAGTGCAGTCTCACTTTGTGTTTTTGGAAATGATGGGACTCATCGGTTAAACTTTAAAACAGAAAAAAAATATCATGTAAAAAAAAAACTAAATAAAATCCTAATTATTTTCATTAGTAAATAAAGGTGATAGTCTACAATGTCAAAAGTTTAAAAATGTTATTAAGTACACATTAACTAAAGGAACAGATCAGAGACCTTTAACATTATTCAGTAGGTGAGCTCTTGGCTGATTTAATCCATGCTGAATCACAAGTTTTAAAACATTGTTGGTCAAAACAGCTTTTTAGCATCATCTGTTTTCAATAGTTTCACCTGAAGGCATATCTGTAATGACAAGAGTAGAAATCTGAGACGATTCTTCTGCTGATTCATGCAGGCAAATTATGCAGTTAGTTAGCTGTGGCAGCCGTTGATTCTAACACCTAATACCAAAGTTTTAACAATGAATCTGTGAAGTGAAATTTATTTTTGTGTCTCAGTTTGATTAACAAACAAACAAACATTGTTGTCAGTCTTCACTTTTAGGTGGCTATGACAAAAAAAACCAAAAAAACCCCAACAAGAGACCCGCCAACACTCAGTAAGTGACCCATCAGATTAATCAAGCTCCAAAACTTTAATTCCCTCACACAACAATCCTGTGACCTTGACCTTTGACCCCATGACCTTGAAACCAATAGGGATCATCCCTGACCCGTGAGGTGTCCATCTATGCAGTTTGGCATTTTAATGTGAAAGGGGTATGAATTTAGCTGGTTTTCCTGAACTTCCTAAACCTTACCAAGGAGCACCAGAAACACGAAAAAAAAAAAGATTTTAGAAAAGTGACACTTAAAGAATTCGATCCCAGAAAATTTAAGGGTAAAAGATGTTTTTTCATTCAGAGCCCTGAGGAATTAGCTTCCACCCGTTGACCCGTTAATGTAAATCCTGCTAAATTATGGCTGCTGTCAGCGAAGACATAGGACAATCCCACTGATAACAGGTTAGGTAAGTCTCACTCTGCCAAGTCTCTCCAATAAATCTGAATTTCCAATGTATCGTTTGTACCGGAGTGCACGCACACCCCAGGCAAAGTCACTTCATCGTCTGAAGAATGCTCGCGGAGAGCCGTTTAAACTCTGCAGTCGCCTGCAGCAGTGCTGAGTCTCGCATATCTCCGTGGTGACCATATATAAACAGTTCTGTAGAGAATGACCATTGCCCATCCACAACACACATGTGAACTCCCACGTGTGGGGAGTCGCACAAACGTCCTGCACGCATCTCAGCCAGATGGATCATAGTGATCTCCTACTCTTTGCTCGGGTTAAAGAGGGGATTTCCACTTCCTATAGGGCTGCTCTACAGTAATTCATAACTTATGCATGATGGGGCATGCACATATATAAAGCTGAATGTGTTTTTCTGTAATTATATGTAGTCGACAAAGGGTCTGTGCAGCTTTTTTATGTCCAAAACTCTTGATAAAGTTTGATAAGGCTCAGAAAACATGGAACCTTTGAATGTTTGGAGTGTAAGTACAATGTAGATGGAAGGGAAATCCCCTCACTTTCAATTTCAAGCCAAATCAGTGTAAAAGTTATTCACTATATATGATTTAGTTCACTACATTCGAACAAAGTGGTGTGCTGGAGGCATAATTTTAGCAGGCAGCATTTACAAAGTTGATTAAAGTTTTTTGGGAAAAACTAGTTTATTTTAAATTAAAAGGTTGGATTTTAATCCTATCGTTTGTGGAATACCTTTGAGTTGCTTCTTGTAATCATAGATGACTCAGCTAGTTCATGTTCAACTGGATTTTAAAAAAAAAGGCAGGACAATGAAGAAGAAGTTGATATAAAAATGAACCAGATGGTGTTTTTACTGTTGGAAAAACTTCTTATCCTCGCTGAAACTGTAATGTTTACCACTGATTACAGTCTTAAGAGATCGGTCACTTGAGCTAAAACTGACAAGAAAAACCTTGTTTTAGTATCTAATGAGTATTCTGACATAAACTGCCCCACAGTGAGGTCACTCACCTCTGACAACATGACATCAGCAGACAGCATTTCAAGTGTGCTCCTTTGACCTGCTAACCAGAGTCACTGAAGTCATAATTAGGTTAGCTGCAACCAGTTCTTTTGTTTTTTGTCTCGCTAAATAAGGACTTTATATGTATAATGAGCACACAGGTTCTGTGTGCATATTAGTCATTGGGACAAAAATGCGCTCCGACCATCATGTGAGCAGAAAGGCATGTATGTCACGACAAGTTCACATGCATGTATCTGACTTGGGCTTTCTGACAACAATATGTATTTTTTTTCCATCCGTATAGCGCGTCATTGTTAGCCCAGAAGTTGTTCCACGTGTTCTAAAACAGTCGACAATGGCCACAGTTCATCGTATCAGCTGGGCTAAATCACAGACAATCCCACCACTGCAATGCATCTCTGAGGGGCCAGCCTCTCCTCTCTCACTCCCACCTGATGCTCTGCTTTTCGCTGTTTACACTGAGAACACCGGATGGGAAATATTTTCTGTAAGGCTTCTGCTCTCAGCGTAGATAACGCACTCGAACTGCTACCTGCTTCTCGTCATTTTCACCAAACTTGAAACCTATACTCACTGATATCCCTCAACAATCTAAGAGAAAAATGAAGGAAAACAGCAATAAAATAAAATAAAATAACATAAAAAAGAATGTATTTTTGAAGGACTGCATTATTGATTGTTACTTTGAATGCCAAAGTTTAAACAAAGATCTTGTGTGATTTGTTTGTACTGAAAGTATGTTGGGAATGAGTGTCAGCTACTACGGCACCAAATTTTAGCTTGATGTCCGTAAAATTGACTGAGTCATACTGTTGCCATTTCTGCATTTGCCAAGGTTGATTAACATTGTGAACTGAGTCGACTCCAAAAGGTAATCAGTTGTAGACGACCAATGATTACTTTCTGAAAGTTTCTTTAAAATCCATTCAGTGGCTTATAAGATATTTTGCTAACAAACAGACACAAAAACATGCACACACACATGGACACAGCCAATTACATAATCACCAGCCTTGCATTTTCATGATGTACAAAGGTATGTAGCTTTACAAAAACAAAAAAAACAAACAAAAAGAACCTGACAACATCACCTCCTTCCTTATCTGCTAATCTAGCAAGTAGCGTGATCTCCAGCAAGTAGAAACAGATTCATTGGTCAAAACTTCTGTGGCATGAGAGCGGCAACTGAAACATCACACAAACTTCACATATATTCCATAATAACAAAAGTTACATACCAGTGACCCAACAGTAGTTACACAGTTTCATGCTACTTGATGCAAATCCCTACAGGATAGTGGCATACTTGTGGTGCTTTTGCGCGTTGCCATTGCATGTCCTCTTATTCATCTTGTGAGAGAGCACATTGCCAGACTGAGAGCAAGAGTGAAAAGAAGAAGATGACCCAGAAGATGGCGAGTGAGACCATGGATAGATGCTGACCGAAGACCACTATTCTTTCATTACCACAGAATCATGGAAGAGCTGCGACAAAAAGATGATTGCCACAGATAGGCAGCAACATAAGAAGGAATCACAACTAAAACAAAAAGACAGTCACAGCACGGCAAATAGCATATGGCACGTATGACGTTGCAACTTTCTCACGTTGATTTGTGATATACATAACAGGAACACATCATGAGTTTTATAGCTCCCCTAGAAGTTAAAGACACTCGTGTGCCAATTGTGATTTTTTTTTCTGCCATCAGGCGGTAAAGATTTCCTCCCTAGCTGGCAACATACTTCATGATACAGAGTTAAACAAAACAGTACTGAGTGGATATTCAGTCCAGATATTAGCAGATAAATCAGTCACACAACTCAATCGGTTCTCTCATTTCCCTTCTTCACACTTTGATTTGCCAAATTGACAATTAAAACTAGGATTTGTGTAAAATACACACTAATTAAAATATTAATTTAGCATTCTCTCTCTTTTTTTTTTTAACTTCCTCAATCAAGAAAACTAACCCGAGGGCAAGTCTGGTGAAATTGTTGTCAGGCCGGTAAATTTTCAAAGTTATCGGCCCATTAGGGGTCAGCTGACCTTAAAGTTAATTTCTACTTGTTATATGCATGTCAAATCTATCACAAGCCTTAACGTTTCACAAGATACACTTCAATTAGTCATATTTTTACCCAGGTAAAAAAAAGAAATTCCAAAATACAGCCATGGCAAAACAGGAAATAGTGTGACGGTAGCCTAAAAAAATCTCTCCATCATCACCAGCGAGTTAGCACATGAAGGCACGCTGATTGTTCACGATGACTGAATATGGCAGCATTCCCGTGTTGATGCACCGCCACAGATGATTTTGATGGGAGGAGCAACATAAGTGACTGTGGCACAGAAGTGCAGCTTTTAGTTTCCACAGCATGGACTTTTACAAGTTGTCCTGATTTCATATCATCGTGAATAAAATTCACTTCGTTTTTCAAACAACTTGCAGTTTTAACGTCTACTCTGTTAGGTTATTTAGCAAAAGTCAACACTAGGAGCCAATCAGGGGATTTAAAGGCCAATGTAAACAGTGGGTTGATCCCCCAGGAACCACATTGTGTGTTAAATGTTGTTGTGTTTACCAAAGCATGCATCCCAGCCAGGCAGGTCTTGTGTTTGTGTTGAGACAGATAAGAATGACAGATGAGGATCGCACACACCCTGAACGAGACCTGAAGACTTCCTTCCTCAGACACTTTGTCTACACGCCGAACACATTAGGAAAAAAAAACAACATCCATACAATCCTCACAAACTGGAAGAAAAGAGTTGAAATCAAGACAGGAAGGCCCGAGTGAACCAATGTCAATACAAGCATGTGTTTTTGTTTCTTGCTGGCGGCCAGAGGTCAGTTAAAATGTGCTGGAAATCAGATAAAAGACCACATATGCAGTTTGTCTTTCATCCTCAGCTAGTTAAGTGAAAATATTCATTAGGCGCAATATAATTACTTTCACGTGTTCCTTACGTGCGAGCTGCCAGCACAACTTTACAGCTCATCAGAACATCAGCTGAAGGTAATAACATGAAATGTAATCTGAAAAAAAAAATGGAACCCTGCTTTCAGTTTTGCATCAGATTTCCTTATCTAAAACCCAGACTGGGAGGAAATGTATTATTATATATTTTTTTCCTGTTCATCTGGGTAAATGAGCCCCTCCCAGAGAAAACACATGGTGTGGAAACACATTTTGTATTCCCAGCTATTTCAACACCAAAATGTCATAAATCTTGAGAAAATCACTGCAAGAATCAGCCATTTATATACAAGACCACCCAATCTATATAGCCTCTTCTCTTCCAGATATTTGACATAGAGGATTTACTTTCTAGAACAACATTCAAGCCTTGGCTCTCCAAGAGGGGGAAATCACAACCTTATTTACACATGAAAGAGCGCTTCCGCTCCGAATTTAGCAGGAAAGCAAACTGCAGGTTAAAGTAAATGTTAAATGTGTGCCTCCAGAAGTTTTATCAGCACAGATACAGGACTGCGTGAAGGAAGGGGGGAAGCAGCAAGGTGCAATGAAGTTTTAATGAAGTTCAGAAAGACCTGTCACTGTCCTGAAGATAAAAAAAGTGAGAGGAGGGTGGGTGTCCTGAGGATTACTACTGTTTTGACAGCTGTCTTTAATGATGCATTACAAAACAAACATGCATATTCTGTATCACCAAAGAAGCATTTAGACTCACAATAATCCAATCTGTTCTGCTGGAGTGCTTTAGTATTAAAAATAATAATAATAATAATAAAGTGCTCTCCACTTACATGTGGTGCTGTTTGTGTCCATGGTGCTGCTGATGCTCTCCATGTGAGAACTGCTGGGACCTAGTGAGGGCCCATGATGACAGCCTGAGCGTGTGAGGGCGTGTGGAGAGCTGCTGCTGCTGCTGACAGATCCAGTCCATCCAACACACAGCAGCCAGGGCAGGAGCCTCTGTGCTGGGTCCTAAAGCCCGCCCGGTACAGCTCCATTCACAAGAACAGAGGCTCCTGTTAAAGGGGTAGTCGGGATGTTTTGAAGTGGTCAATCCAGAGTAATGTCTAAAAAAAGAATTTAACTCATTCAGACATATTATTCACAGTAAATCTATCTTAGCTTGTTAAAAATGAATAAATCAATAAGTAATTTGTTCCTTTCAGGGAGTCCAACTTGAAGACTTCTAAGTTAGAAATGATACTTGCAGGGATAGTTTGGCCATTTTGAAGTAACGTTCTGTCAGATTGCTGGTATTTGCTGTAACATCAGTCACAGAACATGGAGTATGAAGGAAAGGGAAGATGTGTTCCTCCAGGGGTCGGCCTGTTGGGTAGCCAAATGAGGGCCCCTTTTAAATAATTTTAAATAATTTTTTCAGGATCCGAGCACAACTCTCTCTCAAAAATGTCACCCTGATGTGAATGAATTCCACGTTAGCTTTTATTAAACTCCTACACTTTTGCACAACGCTGATTGTTAAGTTTGTTCGTGTTTTCTCAACTTAACAACGTCCATTTTAAAAGATCAACCATTTAAATGCTGATGATGCCGAGACAGCTGAATGTATCAGTCTGCTGAGAGTTGAGTAAAAGTTTATTCAGAATGACTGATACATTTGCAGCCTCAGCACCACATACATTTGTATAGAAACACATTGTTTAGTTGAGAAAACAGTGACAGACTGAACAAATGGTGCCATGTAAAAGTGTGGTGACAAAAGTGAGGTTTGACATTAGCTAAAGTAGCATTTATTTCACACCAGTATGACATTTTTAAGGAAGACATGCTTTATAAACATTAAAAATTATTTAAAAAGGGCCCCGGTTTTGCTAGCTATTAGCATAGGTTGGAGCAGGGGCCTAGGTAAAAGTGTTGTTGATCCACTGCCCACTTCAAGGTGGGGCCCTCAAAAAGCCTAGGGAAAAGGGTTATGGACATATAGATCAACTGGGGACCCATGGGACACAAAATATCATGCAGCACCCCTGGCTTAGAGGAATCACTGGACTTCTGTAATTTTCTTCAGTACTCAGTATTCTGAGTTCTAACAACTGATAAGTTGGGACAGAACATTTCTTCAAAATGGCCAAACTATCCCTTTAACAGAAGGGAAGGGAAGAAAAGCTGGTTAACATAGTCAAACATGTACTAACATTGCACAAAGATAAAAAAAACAAAAAACTCAACCTACCAGCTCCTGAAAAACATGTACTAAAATTAGCAGACTGTCTGATAAGCAAAAAGCACCAAGACAAGCATGTAGGTGCATTGTGTTGCAGATATCTCTGAAAGTAATTTGTCTGAGAAAAGAATATTTGCTTTTGGTTTTTGTTTGGATAGGAAAATCACAGTGTATAAAGGTTTTATGAGGTAATTTGTTCTGAGTTGAATTAGACAATTATATTCATTATGCTTGTTAGCTAAAAAAAACACAAAAAAACATTTAAAAAAATAATTTACATACATATTTTATTGTTTGCATAGCAGCAGAGCTCATGGTTTTGTGTGTCTTGGCTAAAAGAAGGAAGCTTGTTTTTCCTCTCCCTAAAGGTGATTTTATGGTGTCTGGGTTTTAGATACTGAGCAACAAAACTGCAGACGGCAACCAGAACCGAATAGCCCTCACCTCATCGTTTCCCTTCAGACATGTTCTCTATTGGAAAAAAAAACCTTCTTTAGTGGCTGTGATTATTTTGTCTCTTTGAGAATATTGTACAGATGTTGCAGACTAAACATTAGCATGAAAAATTGCTTGATGCCAGGAATGCAACTCCCCCAAGTGGTAGCTGAAGGATCAACTAATAAAGACCAAGGCAGCACAGAGAGAAATCAGCCAGCTGTCAGAGCAACAGAAAGGTGCGATGAAGAAAGATCCACCACAAAAATACCACAACTTGTCTATACCTGAGGCTCTAGAGACTGCCAAACAACACCTCACAGCTCTGGCCACATGTCTGAGGAGGTACACTCAAGAAGCAGAAGCCAGGAGAAAAAATAAAACAGGGTATTATCCACCACTTCATTCGAAGTGTACTCTCAATGGGAGGGAAATAACAGGAGAGTAGATCCACCCAGAGCTGAGACTGAGCAGTAGGCATGTGGGAAAAGGAGGCATCACAAAATGATGATAATGATAATGTCCCATCGCTACAGGATCTAAGATCTGACCACAGCAATCTCCCAGTACAAGAACCAGCATCTTCCACAGTGACAGACATCTAAGACAGAGTCTCAAGAATTAAGAGCTGGACTGCACCGGGCCCTGACATGGTCCACACCCACTTGCTGAAGAAACTCCATAAATGCTTAGCAGCCCAAATGAACCAGCTACTGATGGAAGGAACCAAACCTGAGTGATTGACCCAAGGGCAGAGAGTCCTGATCAGTAGAGATCCCCAGAAAGAGGCAATTCAATCTAACTACCAGCCAATCACCAGCCTCTGTACAGCATGGAAGGTCCTGTCAGCCATCACAGAAACTAAGATAAATGGGCACATGGGTCAATGCCTGAGCGAGGCACAGAAGAGAATAATATAGTATCCATCCATCCTTCCAATTTCTTTACCCACTTTCTGTTGCAGGATTGCATAGGGAGCTGGTGCCTACTTCTAGCGGTGGTGTTCCTTCTTCAAAACGTCACACACACGCTTCAGCAACAATGGGAGCAAAATCTAGCAGCAGCAAAAAATATTTATTTTCATAAGTGAAGATGCAAATAAGATAATGGTGTTAGCAGTAGAAACTATAGATAAAAAGCAGAAAAAAAAACAAATAAAACAAACTAAATCTCTACTTGTTCTTGTTTATGTACAACTGGCATTAGCCAAAAGACTAACAAGTCTTTTTTTTAATACTTTAATTGAATTTTGCCATATGAGAAATAATGTGGGGAATTTGGTTTTACTTTTTTATACTGTTGTTGGTCAGAATGTTGCTTTAATTATGGAGATAAATAAACACCATGTCAAGAACACCTCTGGCTGAGATTGAAGTGTTTATACAAGCTGTGGCTGTGTTGGCAGTGTTTATACATGTACAACATGTTGGGAAAAAATAGCTTCAACAAGTAAAGTAGTTTGTTTTGTTAGGAAGAAGTATACCATGAGTGGTCATATTTACTAAAATAGGAAAGCTCCCTATTCATATATAATCTGTTTTATCACAGCCTCTTCTGGTGAAATCATGCTCAGATATAGAGTAAAATGGCTTCTTTTAAGGATTTTTTTTTTTTACCTGATTGCCCATCAGGAGAAATGTAGTTTTACAGTTTACTGGGGAACACTGTGTTGCTAAAAGAGATCACTGCCATCTGGGAATATAATTGCCATGATGGGGTATCTGCGGCTTCTAACAATGTTTATTTAGGTGTTGTGTCCTAAACACCAACATCCACATCGCCAGACCTACTAAGCCCCAGCAGATCATCAGCAGAGGCATCACACCACCTCTGTCAGCTTGTCTTCATCTGTCAATACATTAAATCCCACATCCACGTTTGGTCATTGGTTGTATAATAAATTAGGCTTCATCAAACCAGGTGGGGTGCGCGCCATGAATAATGATTTATGCAAACTACCCGAGACACTCATTCCGAGCTGTGATGCATTGTGTATTTTAACACCTTTCAAACCACTGCTGTTCTCAACAACATGTGTTATTTTATTTCCCCAAGTGACAGATTGTTGTGTTCATTTTCATATCTAACTGTGAAGCAAATCTGCATAACAGTTTATTTAGGGAAAAAGCAGTTTACACATTTTGTAATTGACTATGAATAAAAGAGAGGAGACAGATTTTAGGTTGCAGTTTAATTTTAATGTCAAACCAAAAAAAACACCAGTATTCAAAGGAAGTAAAGTCTATCATCCCTGGGTCTGTGTCAGTGTGTTAAACAACTCACAGAATGGTTTTTTTTTTTTGTGAAATATTCTCAGAAGCTACAAAAATTGTTGGATCATCTTTCGAAAATAGTACAAATAATAGTGAATGTAAGTTCCTGGATGACCACAATGCTCATTGCGGAACATTGGGTCATCATTTTACTGCAATGAGCTGATTGAAGGAGGACAGAGTTGTTGGTTCTTTCAGCGACAAACTTGGATTTCCAGAGGAGTTGGAAGTTTTCTCAAATCAGCAAAAAACCTCCCAAAAAACCAAAAAAAAACCCAAAAAACTTTGATGCAATTTTGAATGAAGAATCTGCGTCCAATTTCACTGAGGAAATATTGGACACAGATTTCAAGATTTTAACTTTTCATTCATCCATGACTGTTGGTTTTGGTTCAATGTATCGTTCACAAATTTCAGTATCCACCTTTGCTTTATTGGCATGTTCACTCAAAGCACTCATGCCACGAGCACTGATAGACCGATACAGCATCATTTTTAACTTTTGTTGATAACAACCTGTATGGCCAATTCTCATCTTTGGCTTGTAGAATTGAATGTCCTTGATTTCCAAAGGCAAGCCAAAATCTGGACTTATTTAACCACAAACCACATGTGCGCTCTCTTTCTGTCCATCCAAGATGAGTTTATGCCTAAAGAACTCAGCAGGATGTGCAAAGTTGATAAAACAGTTTCCTCATCATACAATCTAGTTTCAGGTTACATAACATCCAAAGGTGGTTTCCAACTTTACACAAAAAAAAAAAAAACATTTCCTCTTTTCCCCCAAAACCTTTCAGAATATTATGAACTGCACATGTTTTCATAGCTATAAGATGATGTTCTGATGGAGTTTGGTGAAGTAGTGAGCAACAACCTATCCTTGCCTGTAAAAAACAAGCTTCTTAGTGGATGCTCCTTTTATCCCAGCATCCTCATCTGTCACATAATAATTTACTGAATGTACAGCCTTCCAGAATAATACTGTCTGCATATTCTAGAAACGTTTCTGCCTATCTCGGCAGGCGATGCTACATCAAATTCTAATATCTAAGCTCGAAGAAGATACAGAAAGTCTACTTACCACCAACTTTTCTGGAAATAAGGTTTGTAATAAATCTATTGAATTGCACATCCTCCGGTTACCGTACAGCTGCATAGTGAGCTATATCTGTTACATGGAAGTGCTCTTCTAAACTGCAGATTCTGAGTCTCACGATGGGTTTTATTTTCACACAAAATCAATCAAGGTCACAAAAAAAGAGAAGAGGAATTAAAATAATAAAATTAAAAGCTTTTTTTTCTTTTTGTATTTGTTACCATGGTAGCATTGTTTCATGTAAAAATGGGAAAAGTTGAAATTATCCAAAGCCAAACGAAAGTGATGCTGTAAATGCTCACACTCATTTTTCTTTTTGAACCATTCACACCGATAAAGTGTCATAAATGATATTCTGGATCTACATTCTACTCATTCAAATTGCTGGTGCTGCACAGTCATAACTAAGAGAGCATAACAAGTAAGGCAAAGCCGAAATCCTCCTCATCGGGTTTTTAGTACTGCAGCTCTGGTCACAGACACTTGTCTCGTGTCCCCACGGGTGGCACCTTCACACCCTCCTCCACCATTTGGACTTTGAAAAGCACAGCACTACAGTGTGACAGTCTCTATTGCTTACACTCCAATCGAGCAAACAGCCGTGCCGGCGGCCACGCATCAGTTCAACGGTCCATCCCCGCGGCCTCCCATTAGTACCCCGAAAAGTCCTCAGGCGTGCCCAGAATTTGGTTTTTGACAAGTGAGGAGATCTGGAACAGGTTCTCGGGCATGGCAGTGTAATTGAGCAGCGAGGTCTCAGGTTCTACTTATGGCAGTTTTTTTTTTTTAACACGTGTCCGAATAAAACTAGAACAGTCGAGCCTGTTTCTTCAGCTCGTTCCTCTTCCACAAGGCCAGCCGGTCGAAATCTTCCACGGTCATACCGAACACTTGGGCAAACTCTTCTGGGGAAAGATGGCGCTTAAAAAAAAAAGAAACAAAAGCAAAGAAATGGTGTTATTTTATGTCAATGCTTCCAGATAAGTCTAAGAAGCTGCCCACATGGAAACCTTTTCTTGTTTTTTGTGAATACACAATTCTTCTAATCAGTTTAGCCTTGGGTCCACATAGAAACAGAAACAGTGTTCTAGGAGCTCCAAAATGCTATTTTTTGAAAACAGGTTCCAGATCGTTTACATTTTTGTGTAGTTGGCCAAAATGCAACCTTTTGAAAAGGATGATGTCACATCCCCAATTTTCATTTATCCTGCGGCCACCTTTTTCTGATTGTGTTTACATTGTGCACCCAGCACGTAAGCTTTATGCACCCACTCCACGCGCCTTATTTCCTGTTTTTGGTGCATTTTTTCTGGCAGTTTAACAGCGCCACATACAGGCCTGGCAAAGTTACTACAGTGTTTTAGGTGTTTCCTTGTGAATGAAGGCATTTTTTTGAGTGTTTATGATAATATGCTTTTGTTTCCATGTAAATTTGACACTTTATGTGTAAAGCACAGTATTAGCCTTTTTTTTTTACATTTGAAAATGTTTAACTGGGTTTTTTTTTTCTCTGTACAAGAACCAATCTCGTCCCAATATAACTCAGCCTTATTCCATTCCTGACTTACTTCTAGTCTGGCTCGATCCACGTCCTTGGGTAGCCTGTTGCGCCCCCTGGTGGTGACAATGAGCGACTCATAGGGGTAAATCTGTATGAAAGGAGAGGCAACAACACTTCAAAGATTTCGTAAACTTAGAAATAAAAATCTTCATGTTTTTAAATGGGACATTATGAATCATGCTAAAACTGTACCTTGTGTTCTGCTGGAAGAAAAGAAAAAAAGCCACGTAAATACATGTCATAAAAGGACCAGATAAACAGTTTCAATCTGATAAAGAGCTAGTGTTAGAAAGCCCAATTAAAATTACCTCTGCTTCCCCAGTTGACCTCGCTGCCGTCGTCGTACTGGTACTGGTAACAATCTGCACTCTGAGGCTGCAGGTGCAGGGAAGGAAATCATGATTAACTGAAGTAATTGGCTATGGGAATATAGCAGAAAACAGGCTAATTAATATGAAAATTGGTTTAAATAGTGATAATAATAACAATAAAAGCATTAGAGAACGTCCACATTTAAAAAATGTGCCATCATGATCTCACCCGTTGGATCCCGTTGCGTCCATACCCTGGAAGTGAGGCTGACTTACAACCAAAATCTGGATTATAGACCAAAAAAAGGATAAAAAGATGAGCAAACAAAAACGGCAGCTTAACTTTCTGCTTTTTTTCATGTCATCAATCAAATCAATCAATCAAATTTTATTTGTGTAGCACATTTCAGCAGCAAGGCATTTCAAGGTGCTTTACATAATTAAAAAACAAAATAAAAACAGCATGTGACAATGAATAAACAGTAAGAAAGAGACAAACATCAAAAACCCGCACT
>NC_051438.1:11396233-11406645 GCF_001649575.2 Kryptolebias marmoratus
AAAATCTCCCAGTCCTTAGGTTTGGAGTAATCCAGTAATGATGTCGATAATGTAAATATAATTATAAAAACTGTGACTTTAAAAATAATTCACAGGCAAAGTTATCAGTTATCAGTAAGGACGAGAGCGAGCAGGACAAGCTGTTCCTCCTTCAGCTGCAATCAGACTCTCTCAGTCAGTTTGTATGCTCATCAACAACCGTATGGAGCAGCCCTGAAGGCTTTTTTTTGTTCTGCTCTGTAATGTTGACAACCCAGGAAAGCTCTAGCACATTTAATCACATATGTATAGCAATTCCGTATTGTACCAGGAGATGGAGCTCATTACTAAGGGAATTTAAAACATGACACATCCAGATGTGTGCACTCAACACAAAGGTGCAGAAAACGAATCAAGCACAAGCACAACATTTATTAAACTAATAACAAAAAATAGTTACTCCTTAAATTAAAGAGAAGCAAGCAGCATAAAGTATTTCACAGTAGTGTTTTTTGCAGAAACAAAACCCAATTTTACAAAATAAAGACGTACTCACCGCTATCAGTGCTGTACTGAGATCGAGGAGCTGCAAAATAAACAGATTTTATTATTACTATTTAGAAAAACACTGCAGCATCTTCTGAATTTTAAATCAATTCTAACCTCGGAAAACAACTGTACCAATTTGTTAGCTGGTCTGAAGCTCAACAAAGACACTAAAGAAAGGAGCAAACTGAGAACTCATCAAGCTGCGAGAAGCATGTCGAACATTAACGGGCCATAAAAGAAGGGAAAACACTGCTTGCTTTAGCATCTCCTTCAACTGTTTTCTTGTCTTTAAATAGAGCAAACCGAGTCCTGCTCGGTCGTTTTCCCTCCAATTTGGAAAAAAACAGCTCTAATGAGGGATCTTACTGCCCATAAATAAAACAGGACAGCTGTGAGTAGAAGAGCGTGAGACCGAGCCACTGATGGAGGCATGAACAGATTGGAAAGACTAGTCTACAGAGAGAATTTTTTAAAATTTTTTTTGTTAGCACAAAGATAAAGAAAAGGGGTCTGATAAGCACACCAGGTGTGCAGGGAAGACTGGGAAAAAGACAGAGCAAAGGAGTGAGAAGAAGAAGAAAAGAATTTGGTGGGCAGAAGGCAGGCTGGTGTCAGAGGCTAAAAAAAACTTTCAGCAGGTTCAGTAAAGCTTTTTAAACCCAAGGAACTCTGTTTGCTTTAAGTCTGAAATTTTAACGCAGAGATGTTTGCACAGTTGCTTGAACACCTTATCATATTCTGATTAAGTCTGAGGGAACATCTAATCACATTTTTTGCCTGTAAATTTCTGTTCTGCAGCAGCAATTAGCCCCTGCCCCCTGTTATCTGCCTCCAAAAGCCCACTGTCCTCAACCTAAGTCAAAGCAAATACTCATAAATACTGTACGGGCGTACAGTCAGGAGGTGCAGGTGTTCATAAACTTTCAGACTAAAAGTGGGAGACGAGCCGAGAGGAGCAGGGTGGGTCCTTACAGCCGTTGATGATGCTGTTGTACGCCATAGTCCCGTAGCTTGTTGTGTTCAGCGTTTCTTTACTCCCACTACGAGAATTCCTTGCGCTGCCCCAGGGGTCATTGTCATAGGAACCAGATCTGGCTTTCATCTCCTCCTTTAGGATCATCCTCCCGATGCCACTCCCAACCTTAAAGCAAAGACGGTAGAGGGTGGAAAAAAAAAAAGTACAAACAAGTGGGGGGGTGGGAAGAAGAAGTGAACTCACTTTAATCGGATGCTGAAGAAGAGCAGATGAAAAATAATGAAGCTCTTACTCTTTGAAGACTCTGACTCCAACTCTCTTCATCTCCTCCTGTAGAGAAGCGTCTTCTTGGCATGCGATAGGCTGAGAGAGAAAGGAGATAAAAGAGATCCCCCATGTATGAAAGCAGAGCTCAGAGGGGGGGAACAAAGTGAATGAGCAAATAAATATGACAACACTGTTACAAAATGTGCCATACTCCTGTGTCTGGTTCAGGGAAGAAGAAGAACAACAAGAGCAGCTTACCCCTGGGGGAGCTGGTGTATGGGTAGTAGTCAGACTCTGACTGTGTGTATGGCTCTGGAGAGTAAGTGGACAGGCTGGAGGACCTGAGGATGTCTTCACTGGTTCTGCTTTTTGTGGCTGATTCCATATGATTGTCTGGGAAAGTATTGATGGAGTCAGAACAAAAGAACTTAATAAAATGTTTGCTGTAGGAATTGTACTGAAACATACATATGCAGTTTGATACCATTCTCAAATGTGTTTGTTCATGAAAAGTCTTGACTCTTTAGATCAGTGGTCTCCAATCCAGGTCCTGGAGGGCCTCTATCCTGCAGGTTTTACTTGTTTCTCTGCTCCAACACACCTGATTTGAATCAATGGCTGATTACCAGGCTTCTGCAGAACATGAAGAGGTGATTTAACCACTGAATCAGGTGTGTTGGAGCAGAGAAACAAGTAACACATGCAGGTTGGTGGCCCTTGAGGACCAGGGTTGGAGACCCCTGCTTTAGATGGTTAGCTTAGCTTATCTTAGCATTGAGAACCTTCTTTCTGATTCTCATGACAAAACATGAAGTTTTCTGTTGATTAACAAAGAAATATCACAACTGCTATTTTTCCAGCTTAAAATTATTTGACTTGTCAAGCTCAGATCAAAATCTTAATTGTGTTCATACTTATAATTCTACATGTAGTAACCCAAATATTTCCCATATATACACAAACTCTGTGACCATTTTGAGAAAACCATTTGTTTGTTCTGTTTTAAGCAGATTTTCTTTTTAAAAATCCCAGCATTTTTTATATATGTGAAGATAAGCACCCATCCAGTCTTGTAGCTAGCTGCTTCCTGTTGCCTTCCGTCGTCATGCCAAGCTAAGGCAGCTGTCTCCTGGATTACAACTCAACAGACGCAAATCGTCTGCTCCAATAATACAAGTACTGATTTGCACATCTTGTTCCATTGGTGAAAAATATTTTTTCCCGCATTTTAAGTTTTTGCTTTCAGACCGTGTACTCGCAAGAATTAAAGCAAACACAGAATCAAAGTGACAAAGACACACAGAGAGAGAAGGAGTACTTTCAGACTACTAACTCAGAGTCATCATATTCACCTTTCCTGTCAGAGGAGATCAATATTTTACCAACAGGAGGAAAATAACTTGCATTAAGGTGGGTTCAGTTACAGATCAGGCCGAAGCGCACAGCCTTCTTACGAGCACTGCAACAAGATGATACCGATGCCACTCCGCACTCCAAGCAGTCAATGGATGTCAATGGGAGCAACATGCAGTGTAATGTCCCACTTCATTCTGCTAGCCATTAGCCATGCCAGGCACCCCCTGTCCCACGACCCATTGAATTCCTATATGCATGAAGAACGAGGCCTGTGCTAAACACTCTCATCTTCAGGACACACTCAGTGATTTTTAGCTCTACTACGAAGCGATTCACACAGACAAACACGTGTATCCACTGAGACTGAGTTAAACAGCCGGAGGAGGGAGATACTTACAGTGGCAAGGTCACCGCGTAAAGTGGAGCACGGGGTGGGGGGAAGTGAATAAAAGTGATTGGTTGCAATAAAAGGGAGGCAAAAAGAAAAAGGGAAACATTATTGGAGCATCCCAGAGGGAGATGTGAAAATGTAGACGCTTTGCTACCCACACTGAGGATAAAGGAGGGATAAGAAAAAGGCTAGCAGATTTTTGATACAACCTTTCTTCGGTGTAGGTAGCAAACTGTCTAACTGATTAGTTCATAACTGGCCTTTAGTCCATAAATTCAACACGGTTTTACGTGTCTGTTGTGTTTGAGGTTTAACATCAACTCTGGTTAGTGCTGAAACAAGAGAAAGCACTAATCAATAGCTATTAAGGAAGCCGTGCTGTGGAAGAATGAGTGAGATTGACGTGCAAGTTGAGAGCCGTCGTTCAAACGAGGCAAGCTGACACACTTTTCAAGCTTTTGTATCTTCACAACCCTCATATGCAAACATGTTTTCCGTACGTGGAAACATTCTGACCAGTGATGAACTAGTGGTAGCGCTGAGAAACACAGGGAAGGTGACAATGTCTACACACACTCACGGACACCGTGCTCACACACTAACCCACACACACACACCGTACAGAACAGAGGAGCGTGCATGGCAAAAACAACAGAGATAAACTATCATCAGTCAAGAGAGCCTTTGACTCTCAACTGAAAAGCCTTTTAGAGTGATGAGAGGAGAGTGAACCTTTTTCTTATGCACTGAAGCGTGCAATTCAGACGGCTGAATAGCATTTGAATTTAATGACTTGTGAAAAAAAAAAAAAGGTTATCCTGTGTTGCCTTTATGCTACTTGAAAAACAACATAAACGCATACAATTAGGACATCCCTACTGTGCCTACAGCTTTCTACAATCAGGAGAATTGCTTTCCTCAGGTTCTTTCCCTTAAATCACACGCTGACTAACGGCTCATGGCAGAGAAAACAAACAGGACTCCACAGCAGATTCTTGGTAAATTCAGTTTTCCATTGTGAGCTGTTAGTTGTTTTTTGTTCTATTCTAGTCAAACGTGTGTGCTCAGAGTGTCACTTGTCACGCCTGAGCAAACCCTCACTTCATTCATGGCCTGCTCCACTCTAATTTGCCACCCAGAACTTGTCAAGGGCTGCACACAAAAGCAGGATGTTATTGCTTTCGGCATGCACACAAAAACATATATCATCTCCACTTAGCAAGATGACTTTTTTTTCTCTCTTTCAGTTTGGAAACAAGCTCTGCAAGTCAAACCTTATTTTCATTTCCTCTTGCACAGCTCATCTGCTTTTGTTGCAATGCTGGGTTAGTTTATTCAGTACTAAAGAATGCTAAAGAGCACCAGCGGTTCAGTGGAAAATAAAAACATCAAATGTCAAACACACGATGACTAAACTGACAGAACAGGCAGGCTGAGGCAAGACTAACTGCACTGTACCCGTTCTCTTATAGATGGGCGGCTTCCTGTAGATGCTGTGGTCCCCTGTGGCTGAGGAGGAGAGAAACAGGAGATGAGGACATGAAACGTGGAGGAGCAACGGAGGAGAGGGTGTGAACGGTTGCTGGGATGATGTAACAAAAGGAAAAGGAGGAGGGGTGGTTACAGAGGAAGTCAAAACAAGGTAAAGATGCAACATGGGGGAGGAGAATATACCTGAGTGATAACGGGTTGTACGCAATCACATGTGAACACATCTTCGTTCGCATGGGACACAGACTTTCTGAATGATCTGCATTGGTGTTGGGAATGCTGCAAGGGGCAGATGAGAAGTCCTACCTGGGACATGAAAATGTTTAGGGGGCTGGTTTGTGGTGGGTGTGCTCGATCGCCCCTCTTGGCCATAATAAGGTGAACTCCTGCCACTCTCAGAGCCTGTAGCCAGCCACAGCCAATCACAGCATAGGAAAGACGAGGAAAAGGCCTCAACACATGCAGATAGAAAACTACACAGCTACCACTGTTTACATTTTCACCTGCGTAGTGTAGAAGACTTGCACACAGAATAAAAATAATATTAGTGACCTTTGCGCAGTGTGGAAGGAATAGATGATATGACAGCCGAGGAGCAAATGCAGCAAATGAGGCAGCCAAATAAGTACAGCGATATTAATGAGGAGGTGAATCTATAATCTAATGTTCCAATTAACATCATACAGTATGAAGCTTTTATGGCTATTAGAGAATTGACAAAAAAATGATGGAACTCTACTAAAGGAAAAGATGGACATTTTTGGAAACACTGTATTGTTACCAACTATAAAAATGTCTTTATCGTCTGGTCAGTTTGTAGAAAAAAATGGCTACAATGACATGTTGCAGACGATTTGTGGTAAATGCCACCCTTCTCACCAGGGTAGCCAAAGTGCTGCGGAGATCGAGGCATGATGGGCGACATGCCTTGACGACTGTACGTAGGGGAGTCTATGTAGCCTGGACTGGAGCTCCGACGCTGTTTGGCATCCAGAATGTCAAAGTCCTAAAATAAGACAAATGGGATAAGTTGAGTTAAAAAAAAAAAAAAAAAAGGAGCCGAGGTTAGCAAACCGATACAGGAACATAACAACATGTTGGAACTTGTTTGCAACGTTTACCTGAGAATATGGAGAAAGAGTCCCAAGCGACTGCAGAACAAGTGAAAACAGAAAGATCACATTTAGACTGGAACAACAACAACAAAAAAAGTCATTTGAGGTATATTTACAGAATTAAGTTTCTAATGGATGCTTAGCTTATTAGTCCCTCTGCACACTGTATGATTTTGAGCTTGCACAAAACTTTTGTTGTGTGGTTGTGGTGGTCTAATACTGTGCTTTCAACATATTGGGTAATGGGGGAGAACAGGGAAGTGTAGGCACAGCAGTGGCAGTGTTACCATGGCGATTCCAGCTCAATTTGTTGGATATAGAAAGAAGCTGTCGGCCACAGGTCATGTCGTACCCATCTCCACCTCTCATCATACCTGCCTCATGCCATTTCACACCTATCTTAGTAGGTGGAGGTGTAACCACTGTAGCTCCCCCCGTGTTTATGATTCAGTCTACTGCAGTGGTGCCCAATCCTGGTCCTGGAGGGCCACTATCCTGCATGTTTTAAATGTTTCTCTGCTCTTCAACAGGTTTTCAAGTTCTGCAGAAGCACTCAGTCATTCAGATCAGTCATTCAGATCAGATGTGTCAAAGCAGACAAACATCTAAAACATGCAGATTATGACCAGTTTTTTTTTTAAATTAATATTATCATCAGCATGGTTAGGTCTGGGCATTCAGTGTTGCACCTCCAAATGTTTTCTGAATAGCCTCATTTCAAAGCATAAAAAACATTTAAAATGCAGTTCTATTGAAATCAGAAATTAAGCTTGTAAAATTTCTAACGTGTTTGACTAAAACCAAGTCCAAGAGAGTCATGCCAGGGGGTCGTGAGGATGCAAGAAAATGTCTTGAGGGCATCAGAATAGCAGGAAAAAATTTGTTTGCTGAGTACTAGTATAACAGCATCATGACTGCCTTTACAACGAAGGAGATTTTCTAACTTTGCTGCAATCATGCCATGTCGAGTATATATATATTGATTTGCCAAGCACACTTATCTAACAATATTGTTCTTTTTAGTTCAATTTTGCAAATACTGGTCTAAATTTTCAACTAATCCTGTATTTTTGTTCACTACAGACATTTACAAAAAAGCTAAATGCCTGTCAGAAGCAAACAATGACCTACTACTACTACTACTACTGCTGCAATCCTAATCAGATTCTTTTAAAGCAATAACATTATTTTAAAAGATAACTGATGATTTTTTCTTCACTTCGGCATATCGCCCTTTATTAACAAAAATAAAGTAAAATAAAGTAATATAATATATACATTTCCTTTTTAGGAGCCTATTGAAACAAATTTTGCAAATAACATTTTTTACAAAAACAATTATCAACTGAAAATGTGAATATTTCCATAGCCATTTTACAAATTAACACAAAGAAAACATACAATTAAATCCCATATATATATATATATATATATATGTAAATAAATTTGGAGCCCAGCATAACTGTGTGAATGAAGACACAAACTTTGACTCAGCCAGATCAGGGGTGAGTGTATCACTGCAGTGTGCTTGGAGTGTGTGGCAGTAAGTACCTCCCCATAGCTGTAAGTGTCTAGTCTGTCATCAGAGGTGTATCTGTGGTACGGCTGGTATGAGGAGTTTATAAGGTCTGGCTGTTGGACCTCATATATGGCCTTGACCTTTGGCAGGGCAGCTAGGTCCTTATAATCTAGGATTTCACTCTCCACTCTGGCCTGGAAAGAGGACAACACATCTAACCACCAGCGACAGAGACAACAGCAACAAGACCCAACATCAACCACGTGGACAATGCACACTGACAGATGACAATGTAAACTCCACCAGTGGTGGCAAACACATCATTCAGCGGAGATAAGACTGAGGAGGCAGTGAGAGCTCATGAAGCACACACAAGCACAAACAGACATGGCAGAACTTGACAGCACTTTAAGCTGTTGACCTTCGGGAGCTCGGCTTGTGTGAGACAAAAAGCAGAGGAAGCAAAGACAGACGAAAGTTGGAGAGAGGAGGAGGAGGAGGAGGAGGAGGAGGGCAGACAGTGTGGACGATACACAAGCTTACACTGCATTTCTCCCTCATCCATCACCATAAACAGAAAGGTCATTGATTATGAGAGAGGAGCAGAGCAGGGAAGGGCAAAGAGCAGTAACTCCTGCATGCATGCAGACACGCACTGACATGCTAATACTGCCATCATATTCAGCAGTACTCTACAGACAGCCGAGCAGCCTGAAGTCTACTGAAACAAAGGGACTTTTCTGCACATCCATCTGCTCATTAAACAATATGCAGCGGGACACTCTCAGACAGGCAGTCTCCTGTCATATTAATTCAATGCTGATGAACGTTTTCAAATGTTTCTGAAAGGCTATTTAACTAAGGCTTGTGAAAGTCAACTGCAAATCCTATACGATGAAGCAATACATATGCTAATTGAATATGCTAACAGAAGACTTTATCTTGTGAAAAACTGATAAATCAACACAAATTAACCCAATTCAGGAGTCTAAATTCAGCTCAGATTTAAAGTGGTCAACTATGAACATCAATTATTTCAGTTTTACCATTCGAAATAGTTTTTGTCAAGCTTGAACACTGATGAAAAAAGCACCCATTAGGCATGGGCTGGTATACAGTTCAGACAAAAATATCATAGTTTCATTATTTTAAATCAATAATCAAAAAAGTTGTATTACATGTTTTAATTGCTGCAATTATTGCTACAACTTATCACACATTTCTTAAATATTCATTATATTATTGTTTTATTATTTATATTTATATTATGTGTTGAAGATGGCAATCAGATAATACCACACCACATTTTAGCTCAATATTGGTAAAAATTACAGAGTTATTGCCAACTTTTGTGTTTGCTAATGTTGATTAGCTGTGGCAGCCATCTTGAATTAGGTCCAAACTGACCTTTCATAGTGTACTTTAACATCAGAAGCTTGGCCTAAAGTTGCATCCTAGCTTGCAGACAAAGAAAAGTCTTCTGGAGAAAATTTAACCCAAAAACTTTGTGCGCTGCTGTAAGGAGATGAAAATGTGCAAAACTTGTATTGGGTTCCATTTACCTCAAGATGTCAGACACTGTTTTACTGTATTCCAAATTGTGAGTCAGAAAAGCAGAAGGTTTGCTAATTGCTATGCTCAGTGACCAGGCTAACGACTATTAGGAATACAACTCAATAACAATGATTTTCTCTGCGTCCTGTGCATTCAAACACTTTCCCAACATCTTCACTCATGGTGATTAAACAACTGAAGTCCAGCGAGTCAACCACATTGAATTTTGAGTTTGGTCCTCATCAAGAATCTCAAATTTTCAAAGTTCCAACTTTGGGGGACGCTCCAGTTGATTTTTCCAACTTAGAATTTGAAAATTCCAACTTCCAGGTACAAATGAAACACAGCATTAAGACAGGTTAGATCGCTGCTCTGAACTAAACAGAAAAACGGCTGATGATTTGCATCTCTAGAGCCGTATAGCTAGCCATGCTTAATGTGCACTTTACACGCAATCATTTGTTTTTCCTTAAGAATTGTAACAAGCTACTTGGAAAAATACACCACATAACTGATGGCAACAGAGAAACAGACAGGTGAACAGGCCAAGGGAACGAGGGGCCTCGTGTACTGGTGCAAGTAAGTGGGTAGTGCTCATGTTTCTGGTGTAGCAAATGTGCTTAAGGTCCAAGATCAGAGGCAGTGACAGCCAAGAGTGACTGAAACCTGCAGGGTCAAAGATTACTTACACATATAACTCGACTGGGAGAGCCTATAGAGGATCCGGGCGGGGAGATGGAGGTCTCTGACAAGCGTCTGTGCTGTGAGGTACAATCAAAGAAAGGTAAAAAGGAGGAAATGCGTTCTGTGAGAAAACTTGCATCATTTGATCACTTTTATTTAGAACCCCAGCTCACTCTGAGTCTCCTCTCTGCTCTCGCCGCCTGCTTGCATAAAGGGTGCCACACCTCACATCCTGATGAGCAAGACAATGAGGAAAGAAAGATGGGTGTCGGCACATTCCATGCATTCATCTTACACTGGTTTGTGCGGGAGTGCATGCCAGCATGGGGAGGTGTGTGTTTGAGCTTCACCTGTCAGGTACATTTCTTCTCCCTCTTTGAACATCGTGTTACAGCGAGCGCATCGAGCGCAGGACGGATGGTAGTGTTTCCCCCCTGCCTGAGAAAAAAAAAAAAAAAGCCATGACTAAACATAATTTATCATCACAAGGAGATTCACAGATTGAGTGTAGCCCCCCCACCCCCACCCCCC
>NC_051438.1:11406713-11409936 GCF_001649575.2 Kryptolebias marmoratus
CACCCCGCTGCGTGCAGGTCATTGTCTCCATATGTTTTTCTTCTGTGTATCACCTGAACACCAGTGACCTCCGAGTGTTAAGTCATTACATGATCACCTGCTGTTGTTTTTCTTGTAGTAAATACGTGCAAGTGAACATGTCTGTAGGTCATTCAATATAGAAAAAAATAAAGGCATAGCATTGCTTGAAAGAATGCGAAAGATGGCTTTTCATCCTATGGCAGCGGCCATAATAAGTGTAGTTCATACAGAAAAAAACAAAAAACAAGGCCTTGCTGCTGAAGGACACCATAATGTGATTTCTGAGGTGTGGACACATCCCATCATGTCTTCCTCTGACACATCATTAGAGAATTTCTTTTTATAGGAACACAGCTATAGTACACACATTCCTGAACTGCTCCAAGTGAGCATGCGTTGCATCATTTTATGCAATTTTATGCTGCACGGATTTTTCTGGGTTTTATAAAGCGGACAGTTTTATGTGATCTGCAGGAGCTGCCGGTGCGCTGCGCGATTCCTAATTGCATCTGAGCTGCATCTTAAACAATGCAGCTTCACAAGCTGCTCGGGTTACTATAAAGGAAAAGTCAGGACCGGATGCAGCAGATTTATCTCTTACTTCAAGCAGATACGTGTTTCTCATTTGTGGTCATCAGTGTCAGGTCAGCAACAACTGGTACCATTTTGTAATGAAGCCCCTGTCTCCACAGAGCCATTATTTGTCTTCTAAATTCATAGCTAAACTGAGACATGAAGCAAAGCAAATCAAAAGGAAGATGAATTGGATGACCTGTCTTCAAATTTCTCTCTTTGCAATTTTAGGTTAATGGAAAATTAAACTGAGTCAATATTATGTGGATCAAGCTGATTGATCAACATGGATGCAAAAACTGCAAAATCTCTAAAGAAATTTTGTTCAGAATTACAATATTAATTTTCTTCTATAAAGCTAAGTAGTAGTTTTTTGATTAATGGATTAATGAGGTTCATTTTAAACTTTTTTATATAACCCAACAAATAAGTAGACCAAACAAAGAAATAAAAAAAAACAGTTAATATATACTTGATGTGGTCAGAAAGGAGTAGAAAGAAGCTTATTTGATCCCGCCTCTTCTTTACTACTTAAAAATTAAGAATAGTGTGAAGTTGATTTAGCATGCACACAATTACTTTCCTGTTTTTTTATTTTTGGGGGCATTTTGCAGTCTAGCTACTTCTGTATACTTTATGCTATTTTAGCCATACATACATAAAAAAAAACAACATTCAGCTTGTTTAGTAAACTTTATCACTTTTCACAATGTTTAACTTTGTTTACAGACATTTTCCATATAGAAATCTAATATAATCTCTTCAAAAACTTTGTTCCCTTTGAAATTTGCTTCAGCATACTTGTGCTATTTTTGTCTTCTTATGCTGCCTTTAGCTTTTATCTAGCTTGTTGCTACTTTAGTTTATAGCTAGATTTTATTAATTTTAGCTAGCCTTTTCTGGTTTTAGCTACAATTTTGCTACTTTTAGCTACCATTTTGCTACAATTAGGTTTTATTAGTATTCTGTTTATTTTAGCTCTAAGAAGTTTCTTTAGCAAATTTCAGCAAGTCATTCAGCACTCAGCATTCACACTGCATTTGTTTGTGTGAAAATAGAACGTCTGTTTACTTCCTGTTTTATCCTATCAGTAGTCCTTCTTACAGTTACTATTTTTTTTCCTCAAGTAAAACACATCTGCAGTTATAAACACATGTGCACATAAGGCTGTGCAGACATATACATATATATATACGGTATATAAATAGTGTAAAAATAACACTGTCTTAAAACCTTTCTTCCTCCCAGTACCTTATAAACATTGTGACCACACACCTCTATCTGCTACTCTCTGACAGATCTCTTAATAATATAGGGAAAGAGAAATGCAGACTAGAAAGTAAGCCTCACTGTGCAAAATCTAAACTAGACAGACTAAAAAAAAAAAAAAATCACACGTCAATTTTTATGTGTCTACAGTGTTTTATGTCAGAGATATGACAAGTTAGAAAGACGCTTCACTTCCAGTTTTGAAGAGAAAATTCTGAGCTCAGATACGTCGAATGTCAATGAGAGTTTGGATGCGCACACTGCATTCTCAGGGGATTTAAGAAAACACTATAAGATCTATGGCAGCAAGAGACACATCAGGTGAAAGAGGACAAAGGCCCCTATGTTTTAATGAACAAGAACAGTAAAGTTTGTGAAAAAAAGAAGAGTTTGTTTAGAAAAGTTTCTGGAAAGTTTACTCAGCTCAAAAGTCAGAGTGCACAACGTCATCACAACTTCGGTCATGTCAAGTTCAACGTTCTGTAACCTGTTTCAACTTTAAAGTATTACTACTGTTAAATATGTCTGAACTTTAGACATCCAATTAAAGCTGGGGTTTTTTTCACTTTCATTGTTCTGTATGTGGAATTGTTTTGTAGTTTTTTGTTTACACCATACAATTTACAGCTGATTTTTTTTAAATGTTTTTTTTCCAAGCTGCTGGAGGAGTAGCAAAAATGGACAAATAACGGCCGAACATTAACAAGGGTGCTTCAATGCTTACGCACGTGCATCCTTAATTAGTCTGGTTCTTTAACATGCATACCATTACATAGATGCACAGGCAAATTCCAAAACATTCAGAAAAAAATTACTTAATGGTATTTGTAAATGTGCCAAGGTAGACCTCACAGTCTTTTTCAGAAGTTAAAACAGATGAACAGAGGAAAATTGCGAGCAATTGTACATTTAAAGAGAAGGTGAAATAGATGGAAAAGAAATAGAAAATTGTGTATAAAGGCTGACACGTCCCCATGTCTATAAATAGCCCAGAGAGGCTGACAGTCAGGAACAAAGCACTTTACACCAGCTATTCTGACAAGCAGAGGACCACAGGGACAACCAGGCCGTGTGTGTCCTTCTGTATGTCTGTGTCCGTCAAAGTTTTACCACACATGCTCCCAAAGGACAACAGACACCCTTTCAGAGAGTTTAATTAGCATCTACATCTAATAACATTTTAGTATTTGCACCTCTACTGCTTTCATTATTTCTCTATTGCTTATTTCTCAAACTCCTTCTGTTGTGTCTTTAAGAAATCACTTCAGTGTTTTTTTTAAATCCCTGCAGAATTTGTACTGCTCTTCCTCTACTATCTTTCACTTCCCTCCTTCCCCTCTAATCTTTTTATAGCCCCCCC
>NC_051438.1:11409948-11420210 GCF_001649575.2 Kryptolebias marmoratus
ACACACACACACACACACACACACACACACACACTTCTAACAGATCGCAGCGTAGCTTCTCGCTTTCTCCGTGTGCAGGCAGACCTGTTACCTGCTCAACTTCAAGAGGAAACCCTGAAAAGCTAGGTATGCTATGAAGTCAGACCAGGCTAATGCGCTTCAGCTCAATTTAAATTGGTTTATTAAAGTTGAACGACCCATTTATCAGCGCCGGATCTTAAGCCGCTCACTCCCCGAAGCGACACAGGGTTTTAGCCGAGGATGAAAAGCTGCTGTCCGTTTCTGATCGCGCCGATTGCGCTCAGTTAATGCCGTCATCTGCCAATTTGGATTTTCGTCTGGCTGCAGATCTGTGCAGATTTTGTGCAGCTAATTCTCTGCCTCCATCGTCTCGTGTTGAAATCTCACCTCCAGAACCCGTCCACTGATGTATCTGTTGCAGGTCTCACATTTCACCCCAAACTGGGCGTGGTAATCTGCTTCACAGTACGGCACTCCATCCCTGCAACAGAAGAAAATATGAGCCAATGGTGCTGTTTGCTCAAACTTCAAGGGATAGTTTGGTCACTTTTGAAGTGATGTTTTCTCATACAGTTATCAGTACTTAGTACGTTATCAGTCCTGAATCAGTCAGACAGCACAGAGGATGGAGAAAAGGGCAAAAGTCTTTCTCCAGGGCAGGCTAGCCAAACCAAGGCCTGTTTTATATCATATTCGGCCTTATAAAACAACTCTTTCTCAAAAATATCATACAGATGTGAAAGTCCAAAAGTTTACCCAACTCTTGGCGGACTGATACATTCAACAGTAGAATAGAAGTCTTCCACCCCTGTATGACATTTTTGAGAAAGAGTGTTTTACAAGCCTGACAAATAATATAAAACAAGCCTGCTTTGGCTAGCCATTAGCCTAGCCTGGTGGTAGATTTCAGCCCTTTTGTTCATACTCTGTGCTCTGTGACCGATTTCAGTGCTCATAAGGAGAAAGCTATTTGACAGAACATCACTTCCAAAATGACGAGACCATCCCCTGAACTGAGGAAAAATAAAATGAAAGTGAGGCGTACTTGAAATTCTTTCATCTCTCCTTCACCCTTTTTCTGTTCCAATTTTCCACACTCACTTGCTGATGTACTCCCCTGTGAGGACCATGTTGCAGGTCTGACATCTGAAGCAGCTGACGTGCCACTGCTTCTCCAGCGCCAGGAGAGACTGACCCTGCTTGATCTCTGCTCTGCATCCTGCACAGTCTGCATGAGAAGAGTGTGAAGGAGAGAAGAAGATGATGCATACATGCACACTGTTGCTATGCTCATTTATTCATCTCAGAGATTTTGTCTAAGCAGGTGTAACTGTTTCCAAGACAGTGGTGGGACTAGCTTTGTTGTATGGTTTGGAGACAGTGGGACTGACAGTGGGAAGAACAAGGATAGACAGGATTAGGAATGAGGTCATCAGAGGTACAGCACAGGTTGAAGGACTGGGAGATAAAGTTAGAGAGGCCAGACTGAGATGGTTTGGACATGTGCAGAGGAGGGACAGTGGGTATATTGGTAGAAGGATGTTAGAGATGCAGCTGCCAGGAAACAGACAAAGAGGAGACATATGGATGCTGTCAGAGAGGACATGGAGATAGTTGGAGTGAGGACAGAGGACGCAGAAGACAGAGTTAGATTGAGGAGGACAACTCGCTGTGACGACCCCTGAAGAGGGAACAGCCGAAAGAAAAAGAAGAAGAAGGTGTGTCTGTTACTAACTCGGTAAGCAAAGCAGGAGAACAGCACAGAATCTGCAAATGATGCAAAGCTGGGAAGTCAAACAGTGGAAGCAAGGTCAGCGCTCCATTTGTTTCTATTTGGAAGCCGCTTGGCTTAGCTTAACCTTTTCTGACCCGTTCCACGGTTTGTAGGAGAACTACTCATGTCATCAGGGATTGTTTCCACTCAGCCTTGTCAGCCAAGAGAAACTGCTTTTCAGCAAAACTTTGCAGTTTTTAGAGTCAGGGTTTTGCATCTCCTAATAAATCTTAACTGTCATTTGGGGCTTCAGTGTACAAAGTTAAACAATTAGTCCTTCACTAAAGCTGGATTTTTAATTATATATTTTACACTTTTCATTATACTAAATACTGTAGTTATTAGCTCTACTACAGTTACAGTGTGTGAGGCTGAATCTGCCTATAAATAAAACTCAAGAAAGGAAAAGAAGGAAAGAAATAACTTTTTTAACTCTTCAGTAAATATAGTAAAACTAAAATGTGCAAAACATTTAAAAATCTCACCATAAAGACATCAAATCTGCAGCAGACAATTTGGGAATTAACATTTATAAAGTTCTGATGGGACTTATTTGTGATCTTTAGGCTTTATGCACATGCACATTGTCTTTTTAAATAAGCAACAATGTTATAAATGTAGACATTTTACTGAATAATACCCAAACTGCAAGGGTTCAAGAGTATAAAATCAAGAATACGCCTCAGAGTCTTCCTAAAGAGAGAAAGCCCCACCTCGTCTGTCAGCCATGCTGCTGCTTCTGTTTTCACTTTGACATGTTTGAGTATTTGTGGAACTGGTTTAGTGGCATTTATTACTGATTTATTGCTGCAACTAAATCAGGAAAACGCAGCACTTTTGTTTCCAGGGAGCGCTATTGCCTATTTTTTTTTAAGCAATGGAAAGGCCACCCATTGAATTGAGAAAATTAGTCTTCAAAGCAGCTATGACATTTTCAGAGCACCTCTCTGTAATGACATGTTGGTAGCATTGTTAGCATGCCTGGATAAAAAAATGTGTCCTTGAACACTGCAGTAACTCTCTGAACTGACACATGTAACTAAATCTTCACATAGTTAAAAGATGCAACATTTGGAGGCATTTTTTTTTCTTTTTATATAGCTTACTCTGACCTTACGGCACTGTAACAAACTGCTGCAAAAAAAAAAAAAACAGCCAAACTTAGACATTACTATACAGCTTATTTCAACTTACATCTTGCTGTAAGTTGAAATATCTTTAATCTGTTTAGCAATATTCCTTCAATGTTGGAATTTTTAAACAAACTGAAGCTAACTAGAAGCTAGAAAGCTGCTTTCTCAATTAGATCTTTGAAGATGCCTTTCAAAATATTTACGCAGTTTAGTGTTTTTAAAGTACTGTCAATCCTACATAGATATAGGTAGGTAGGTGTGCATATAATGCACATTTTAGGTAGGGTATTATAATAATTATTATTATTATGCTTGAAAAAGTTGACTCCCAAAATAAATTTAGCTTTAAGACACATCAGTATTGTTTTTTTTTTTCTTTTCAGACCAAAAAACTAGATGCATCCTCTATTTATAGAGGAAAACTGTTTAAAACATATGTGTATGTTGATGGTTCCCTTTTTTTTAATAAATGCTGGTTTGTTGAATTGAGCTTAAATTGTCAAACTAAATCTACAAGACCAGTTTTACAATGTACCAACATCTATACCCACATTAGGTTTCTGAGCTAAAAAAAAATAATTTTCTTTTATTAAAATATTTTCTGACGTATAAAGTCATTTGTTCATTTACAGAAGGTTTGTGGCTATTGTTAGTCTTTGTGCCAATGGTGGTTTGGTTCTTGATTCCTCTTTCAATTCCTACAAAACCTAAAATCTTAAAAAAAAAAAAATGTCATTGTCGTCTCTGATTTTCAAATTCCGCACTGAAAGTCATTTTCTACTTGGAAAATATCAGTCTGCTCCTCTTCTGCACTGAGTCTAAATATTCTTTCTGAATATTAAACTCCTGCCACAGAGCGAGCGTGTTATATTTAGCGTTTGCACTTCGTGTCCCGTCTCACACAGTGTTTCCTCATAACTCTGACTGATGAACGAGTACCTGGGGGTCCGTTTATTCTCCTAAATGGAGCGATCTGAAAAATACAGTTATTCACTGCTACTTCACCATCTGTTATAACTGCACAGCCAGTGAGCTGCAGCCTGCTGTCTGTCTGACACACTTAATAAAAAAAACAAAACATCACTATCACTCCCAATCGCTCATCATAATTTGTCATTTTCTGGTTTTACGCTGAAAAAAGGGACTGTCTCTGCTCAATATCTATTTAGTTCGAAACCTACAAAGAACGTGAAATCCTCTGCGTGTTTAGTGTCGACAGTACTGAATGAGTCATGTGTCTGTTTCTGTTGCATAATTATAAGCTGGCAGATCGACAAAAGAAGGCTGATGAGTGATTTGACAGACACTTGATTAACCAAATTTGCTGAATGGGCCTCCTGGACACATCGTATTAGATCCAGTGTGCTGCAGCGCCTGGTGGCCCTAAACGGAACGCACAGAGCGAAAAGCGGAGCAAACGCTGGACTTACGGCTGGGCCCGTGGATCTTGATGGGTTCATTTGACTTGACAAGTTTATGGGAGCACTGCTGGCACACGCAGTCCTTTCCGCTGAACGTCACCCTGTCTCCGATTGGGAAGGGTTTGCTGAAGAAAAAAAACAGAGAGAAGATTAGAAACCAGTCCACAATGGACGATTAAAAAGCTCCAAGTCTCCGGCAACTATAGAAACAAATGAGTGCTGGCAGAAGCACGACGGGGAAACAGACAGGCCATAATCCTGCTGACACAAGCTGAATACAGTCTCTGTAAAGTTGGAGAAGCATTTGCAAACAGTGGTGACGACGGGTTAATTGGAGGTTGATTGTGACAGGAGCACCTGGCTTCCCTGTGATTAAACAGGCAATAATGTGATGCTGCCACGGGCATCTGAAAAGGAAAACAGGCTCTCTTACTGAGAATCAAACTTATTAGGGAGACTGCATGGAGTGCGTCCTGATCCTTGATGCCCATTTCTTGCACGCTCACCCTGCAACAGTCACCCCCCCTAACACAGCAGCTGCAGCAGGGTCACTGTTTCACTCCTGCAGGCAGGCCGAGAACAACGCCAATAAAATCAAATCTACTATTACAAGATGCTCTCTTTTAACTCTCTTTCCTCTCTTCCTCAAGAGACGGATTGATTTCTTTATGACTGGGGAGGACAAGGGAATGAATGGGGAGCTAAAAGGCTTAGGGAAGGCTGTTTAAAAAGACGCAGACGACAGTAATCCTTTTACGTCCCCGCCGAGGCCTGGAGCTGAAGCCAAAACCCAGAGGGAGGCTGGAGTCGCCAGCAGAGCTTATAGTCAGCAAACGAGTGCATCTATGTACTCTCTCGAAGACGTTCACAGGCAAACACGTGGATATGAGTCCATACAGGAGTATTTCTATCGCTGTTTTCGCCTGACTTCGCGTTTGTATGTGTGAAGGGAAAGACACAATTTACTAGATTTGCTTTGATGTGCTTTTATTTCACTAAAAAAAAAATAAAATTAAAGGCATCTTTCATGCATAAAACAGAAAGGACAGACACATAAGAGGCGCAAATGAGCCAGCCGGGACACTCCAGCTCACAAATTATTCAACATAAATCATCTGGTAAATGCTAAAAAGAGCATAAATTAGTCAAAAGTGATAATGTATATATTTCTTTTTCAATGGTCCTGAGATTAAGCATCGGCTCTAAAACTCCCAACTCAGTTTTATCGAGGGCATTAATACAAAAGCATTGAAGCACCCTGTTATCATTTTTGATTATCTGTCTCCCACTCAAGTTTTAAAAACAACTGTCACAAATGCATCAAAATGTGCAGCTCAATCAGGAAAACTGGGCTTTGACAATTGGTAGCAGTACATTCTGCAGTGCATATTAAATTCACCATAATGTAGAAAGAATTGTTTTTCCCCAAGAATGGGGTTTTGGCAAAACTGGTAGGAAAAATTATAAGGAAACCCCAGTCCTTTCTGGAGCTGTACAGCTCAGTCGCACTTCACAGCAGAAACATCCTTCAAAGTTTAAACGGGTCACCGAAAGTTGGACTTTGCATGACTAAACTAATATTTTGATATCTTTCATGCCTTTTACACAATAGCAGTTTAAGTTTTCAAATTTTGAAAGATTTTACCATGAAATGTTCAACTTTTTTGGGGAGTCTAAACTTACTTTAAACGTCTAGTCTTACTTTTTAAACCATTTATGCATTAAAATGTAGATATTTCTTTTTTCTCCCACTGGGTCTCTCATCACTATAAGACTTATTGTTTTCTCTCAAATTCCCTGAGAGTGCAGAGAGCACGCACCCAAACTCTCATTGACCCTTTATTGTATCTGAACTCAGAATATTACCTTTAAATCTAAAAATGAAGACTCTTTAATGTGCCTTATCCCCTACACAAAACATTTCAGTCAGGTAAAAATGGTGGTTTGACAACCAAATGATTCCGCCACTTACAGTTTAAGATTTTTTTTCCAATATAGCTTATATTTTTCGCACACCGACTTTTTATTTGAGACCTAATTTATGGGCTGCATTTCTGCCTGTCTTTTTTACCCTCATGCTTTCCTTGGGTCAAAATGATCCACGAGGCCACGGTTTTAAAACTTCACCTCGTGGGTCATTTTGATCCAAGGGCAGCAGGAAGGTTCAGAGTGCTGTCAGGGAGTGAGAGACAAGTGTGCAGTTACCACGGTGACCATCATAAGCCACTGGCAGCAGCTTTAATATTTCTTTTGATCTTTGTTTCTCTTTACACTTCTTATACAGTTTATACATCAAAACACAGGCACTTTGTCAGCTTAGGTAATAAATTATTTGGGTTTCAGAGAATGAAGTTGATGAATGTGGGAATTTCAAGCAGTAACTGAATTGGCACCCTTCAAAATTTATTCAGAAATGATCTAATTTTAAATTTTCTGTCAAGCTTTCCTGAGCTGCTGAACAAAGCTGAAGTTAGAGTGGAATTTTAATGATCATGACGGTTTTTAGGGGCTGTCTGATTCACGTCCAAGCATGAGAAGCTAAATATTTTCCATGTCTCGAGTCTGACCACAGATGTCACAGTGTTCAGTCCAACTCAAGCTGTAAAAACGCTGCCATAGTGCAGAAAAGCACTGGTCTAATTCTGACTTTGTCTTTACCTGCGTTACTCTCTGCCTTGTCAGCCTTTCTTAGCGCTTTAAAAATTTACTCTTGTTACATATTTAATGGGGGAGTTATTTTTGGCTTTTGTGACATACCTTGTGGCTTTGATCACCACCATTTTTTTTTCACCACTGACACTGAACAGTAATTTGCTTTCATTAGAGCTGAAGCAGCGATGACACAAAGAAAGTAGGAAAAAGAAGCAGACTTCAATTTGGTGCAGCTGAAAACTCAGAGCGGGAACACGATGGTGGTAATGTTGAAAATGATGAAGGGGAATGAGAGAAATGGGAAAAAAGGAGAAAAGCAGGTACGAGTAAAAGCGGTGACAAGAAAAAGGACGGAGCACAAATAAAAGAGGTGAGCCCAGCGGCTTCTGGCTGTCTCTTCCTTTTGTCTCGACGGCACACACTCTGTGTCACTACCGCGACTGCTCCACTGTCTGTCGCTGGTCAGTCTGTTCCCTCGTGTGTTTTTTTCCCCTCTCTTTTAGCCACAGCTGCTGGGCCTGACTGCCAATGTCAAACACATCTCCAACAAGACACAAACACAACTCGCCTGGAGGGAAGGAAGTCAAAATCTCCTTTATATAAAACTTACAACACTTAAAAATAGACCTGGGTGAGGATAGAGAGTGCCGATAGAGACAAATAATCCAGAGCTTTGTGTTTATCTGGAAAATTAGGTAAAAGAACACACAGGGAAAACAGAGAGCAACAAAATAAGTAAAAATGGTGAATAAAAGGAAGGAAGGAGCCAAACCTTTGTTCTGGAGATGCTTAACGTGAACACAAATGAAGGTCAGAGGAGATGTGGCCTACTTTAGCTGAATCAAAATGCATGAAACACCTCCTGATCAGCTCCCTTATTGGGATCATGTCTCGGCTGAGAAAAAACAACAGGCTACATCTAGTGACATTCAGAAATTGACGAGGATTAATCATTAAAAACCCTGAAGCAAGCTGCTTCAGAGTTCCAACTCGTGCAGCAACATTTCCGACAGCACCGTATGCTCACAGGGAGGAAAACATTTAATCATGCCAGAAGAAAAGAAAACATTTTTGATACAGAGCCTTGAAACAGCCCTGCTTCTATCACATGACTCTGTTTAAGGCAACTAATTTCCCCAGAATAAATTCAAAAAGCACTAACAGAAAGGTCAAATGATATTCACAAGACATTTTTTTGTTGCATAGATATAAAACACAACATAAAAACCATACATTATTGATTACTGTAAAAGTCTAAATTACAACTTTGTGTCTCTGTTTGTGCATGTGTGTCTGTTCGTGGAATATCATGAACCACTTAATACACTTTAATGAAACTTTCAGAAAGCAATCATTGGTTGTACATCTACAACTGATTAACCTTTGGAATCAACCCAATTCAGGATGACCGACACAGCTAATTAAACTTATCAAACACAAAACTGACTGACACCCAGTCAGTTTTACAGATAATGACCTAAAATTGAATGTGGCAGTAGCTGAGAGTCATTACCCACACATACTCTGAGCATGAGATGTTGCAACATTTTGTGAAATCTAGAGGTTTGATCAAAGCAGCTATAACGCCATCATTTCTCAACATAAGACAATTTTAGTTTAAAACTTTAGTATGAAATGCAGCAGGTGATATGCATTCCTTGGAGGATAGCTAGTTCTATATTTATTAGAATAGATGGTTCGAATTAAACCATGTAATGTCGCCTTCTATGTGCCAAATGTTTAGGATTATTGTAGGTGACTATAGCAAGGGCCTGCAGAAACAGTTTTAATCTTTATAAAAGTGTGACAGCTGAAAAAGGATGAACATTGACTTAAATGTTGTGTTTACAGCTTAGCGCCCATTAGTAGTAAGCCAAAAAAAAGAAACAATTCTCATGCAGATTTATTTATTTACACACAGTGCTTTGAGATATTTTATGACATGATGTAAGATGTCATGAAGTACCACTCAGTGATTTGTGGCGGTAAATACTTATTTGGTAGAAATATGGTCGATGCAGCAGCAAGAAAATAAGCCTGACAGAAAATTGTCAAACTAATCTCAGTGTTTACAGCAGCGCTGGTCATACATCAAATGTCAACCCAACACAATATATCTAACACTGTGGAACATTTGGAAATGAAAGAAAACTCTGCCAGAAAGCAAAACATCGCTCCAAATGAATACACTTTAAAAACTGGAAGAAAAAGCTTTTTAATAATTTAGCCTACTGTTTGTGAAACTTCACTTAAAAACATAAATAAGCAACCAAGGCACATGTTTCACTTAAATTAAAATAGGTTTGCATAACATGAATATATTCAGAGTAGGTTTGGTAAATAATTTATTCTTGTTGGTTGATATATAAAACACTTAATGAGTACCTTTCTGAAACAAAATAAAAAGTATGTTTAGCAAATTTTCACACTTTTATGTTGATTTATTTCAAAATTAATGTATTTAGGTTGATTTAAAGTCAAAAATATGGGTTCTCAACTAAGCAAGCTGGTTAAGCTGATTAATTTCATGTCATGTAAATCTGTTGTTGTGTCTCAGTTTGATCTGTTTTTATTCATTCAATAAAATAATTGCAATTAACACAAATAACATACTTGTTTATGAAACAGGATTCATTTTCATTTGTGGGTGAAAAGCCAGGTATGGGTAACCCATTGTTATGGTTGAAGCCTTTTCATAGGCGTAGTAAACTGCTGCTAAGCCTTGGTAACATGGTGGCCAGCCTTGTGCCACATTATCAAGTTTTGTGCTATAATAAGCAATGGCTTGTTTTCGTTGACCTGTACAAGTGTCCTGCATCAAAACTGCAGAAACATATGTGTCTTTTCTATTTGCAACATACAGATAGAATGTTTTGTCATAGTTTGGCATTGCTAGAGTGGGTGCCACTTGCATTTGTTGCTTTAATGTTTCAAAAGCTATTTTTGCCTCAATCGTCCATTTCAACAAAGATTTTAATGACTGATTTCCTGATTCTTTCATGAGTTCTCTGAGTGGTGCCACTTTTTCTGCATAGTCCTCTATCCAGTCTGCATTAAAACCTGTCATCCCTAAAAATGTCATCATTTCACCCACCGTTCGTGGGCATGGGGCTTTGCTTACACCTTCCAGTTGTGAGGGTGATATAGCGATAGACCCCTGTGAAATCTGCCTGCCCAGGTACTCCACCTGTGGTTGACAGTATTGAAGTTTTTGTTTGGAAACTTTGTGACCTGTTTCTGCCAGTCGCTGAAGAACCTTCA
>NC_051438.1:11430556-11529574 GCF_001649575.2 Kryptolebias marmoratus
AATCCCAAAGTATCTTTGAGAAAGGGCGTATTTATACAGAAATCAATGCATGATGACTATGCATACTTCTGACCATTTACGTAACTTCTACGACACTGGGTCTAGCCCAACCCAGTGTGTTTCCTGGATTCTAAGAACCAGACAAGTCCTGTGTTCCAGGAATCCTCCTGTTATCACCTCCCACTGTTCCCAAGTTCTGGCAAAACATCCCGACATAACTGGCGAAACAACCGGACATTCCTAACAAGGCCTGGTGACCTTCTGCACTATCTTCTCCTCCACACATTTCACTGAAACGACTACCTTGTGTAGCGTAAGTTCAACCAAATTGGACAATAATGGTAATGTTAATGGTGTTAGCATCTACTAGTTTCAGTTCTTGCATCAGCTGGTTTTTGTCACTAAACCGTAACCTCCTCTGTTGAGTGCTTGGTGACCTAATAGGAGGGTACCAAGATTCCGAGTTTTGTTGCTGATCTTGAAATATCTACCTTCAGGAGACGTTTCTTCTTCAACAGTAGTCAGAAACCGATGGAAGAGCATAAGAATCAGCTCAAATCATACCCTGAGGCACACAATCACCCATGAAAGGCTCAGTGATAACATAGGTCGCCCGAGGATTTTTCAATGCTGTCTCAATGTCTTGAACTCTCAGAGAACTCAGTTGGTCGCACAATAAACTCTCCACGGTCTCTGTCTCTGCAGGAAAACAAGGTCGCTGTTGGTCTCTCAACAAAGGCTCAAGGTTAGTCAGAAATCTCTCTATCTCTCTAAAAAACTGCAGAAAATTTAATTTTAGTTCAATTAACAAGTGCTCAAGAAACTCCAGATTCTTTTCAGAGGAACAACTTTTTGGCTGGCCTTGGAGACTCCTGGGAGATCTGCTCAATTTTTGGTCAATCAATGTTTGGTCAATGGTCTCTGTCCTGTGAAGAGGGGCCCTAAATTAGTTGTTTGTTTGAGAGTTGCTCAAGGACAATACCTGAATAGTGTGAACATGTGTGTGAGGCTGTGTAATGGTGACAACACACCTGCAGACACTGCAGACAAAGCACTTGGGGTGGTACGTGCGGCCCAGAGCGGAAACCACCTCTCCCGTGATGAAGTTGTCACAGCGGTCGCAGCGTGTACCGTACAGCCGCTGGTAGTCTGCTGTACAAATGTACTCTCCCTTCTTCTGGAAGAAGCCAGATCGTGCCAGATCACAGTTACACACTGTAAAGAAAATAAGTGAGAGAAATTAAGACACTTAAAGCAGCAAATAATATTACGAAGATATGGAAAATACTATGTTTGGTCTTTTTCTTTTGTTTGTTTCTCTGTATGTTTATCGTCACACATGGCTGCCAAGGAAGTTATTCAGTTCCAGACAGCGGTGAGCCAATTTCCTCTGATGGGAATATAATGATATAATCAGGGGGAAAGTCATTTTGTGCAGAACAAAGCAAATAAGGAGTCAAACCGCATCAAAACATCGACTACAAACTCATTATAAACTGGGGGGAAAGAAAGAACTGACTTGCATGCACAAGGGGAACGCTCAGTTTGTATATGAGTATATTACACATACTGTGCTAAGAAGAGAACATGTGCCGCAGTCCTTTTCTTTGTAAATATGCGGGAATTCCAGTGGGTGTAACTGCACAGCTTAAAGGCATCCTCACAGATTATTTTCTGTTGGTATCATTTGCCTCATCAGTGTGGTTTACCAACAGGAAGACAATTCTGATACAGATGTGGATGAAAGTAGATACATATATTTTTATTAATAGTTTTGACCAGATGAAAACTTGGGATTTTATGAGTGCTGAATTTTGGCCTGTTTTTGGGACATTATAATTTTGGCCTTGACATTGCTCCCTTGCTTTACACTGGTACTGTAATTACTACACGGCTACAATTATCATGCAACTCCAAGCGATATGCAACAGCTGTGCTGGCAGTAGTTCAGGTGGCATGTCAGCAGGCCATCTCTGCCCTATAGTGAAATAAAGACAGGATAAAACTAAAATGTTTTTAAAAATGTGCTAATTTTGTTTAGCCAAAATGGTGAATTTACTGCAGTTTGGCATTAAAATTCTTAAATCATTAAAAGAGCAAACAGATGACATATTAAACATTCTCTTACTACAAGACAGTGTTTTTTTGGGAAAATTTTGTGTTTGGTTATTCTGTGGATGTTATTTGGATATCTAGCAGCCACCATCCACCTAAACTTGTTGCACCACAAGCTGAATAGGAAATGATGCACATGGATGGCAGTGGCTGACTCCAGTAGGACAATATTCTCTGTCATACAGCAAGAACAGCTGAGGATTGCCCAGAGGGTGATGAAGAAAAGGTCAAGCCATTGACTCAGCTTCAGAAATTCCCCAGATCCCAGACGGATATTTCTTCTGTACTGGAACAATCCAAATCCACATGTCACAGCCCATAGATCCAGATGTTTCACTGTCAAAGTCTTAGTATCAGACAGCCAGGGCATTCAAAGAGATGTTTGTGTTATTATTGGTACAAAAACTTCTAAAGAAATGACTGTTCTTGGTCTTCCTGTAATGCTAAGCCATCTAAAAACTGGCTCTACAAATTGATGTGTTTATTGTTTAAAGAGTTATCGATCTTAGCTCACTCTTAATAAGATTAAAGCATGTGCAGTTGCTAAATCTATTGCTTTAAACAGGTTAAAACAATTTCCTAAATAAATATCTCCAAAGGGCATAAAAGCTGAATAGAAAGAGGTGTTTGCTGTCAATCACAGAAAAGGTTGAATGGGTTGTACACTGCATCTCTTGGTCTAAAGGTCATGCAATATTGTTTTTTTTTTATTTTTACAATTACATGCAAATGGGAATGTTGAAATGTTTATTACTGATGGATGATGCTGATATTGCCTAAGACTCCTTAGTTTATTTGTTTATAGATCTTTTGTGAAGACACCTATTGGGACATCACGAAGTCTAAACTAAATTTAGCCAAAGGAACCATAAAGTCTATCAAACAGTATTATACCTACTGTGTTGAATTGTATCATCTTCTATGAATTTTTACCATTTTTACCAATATGGTATTGTATTACATGGTTTCATATTATACCATATCACACTGTATTGTATTGTCTATCCATCTATCCATTCATTAATTTTCTTTACCCACTTTTCTAACATGCATATTTTGTGCTATATTGTATTGTATCATATATATTGTGACTGATCTTTCTGTTCAGAAGAATTATCATAAAAACCCTAAATTATTTCTGAACATTTACAGTGTTGTTGAGCATGACAAGCAGATTTTTATATCCACACAGATGAACTTGGTTTCTTGTTAGGCTAAATAGAAGTCACAGGTTCAAAATATTAGAATTATGCTGTAACTTTGTGGCTAACCTGTGTCACCAGATGAGCCAAGAAATTGCATCTTTTTACGTCTTTCTTTATAAATTGAGAATTAAGAAGTTTTATTCTATTACTAAAACTAAAACTTGGAATTTTATGAGAGCTAAAACATACTTTTACAATGGTTTAAACAAGCTAAGCGGGAAAAAACTGCTGCTGTACAATATCAGGACAGGCTGACAAAGAAAGGCCTGTCAAAGACTTCCACTAAATATGATTATATATTTTTAAAGTAACAACTTTCAGTTATTAAAGCAACATGTTTGTACTTAAAAGATGCATATTTGCATACATTTCAACTTTCTGCCAATAAATTATATTGTTTATATGCTGTAAAGAAAATAGTTGCTGCACCAAGCTACACTTGGCTCCCTCGAGCCAACCAGTTCTCAGTGTTTGCTGGCAGGCAGACAGTTCATAGACACAAACACAAGTACACGTACACGCACACACACATACACACACGCAAACACACAGATGCATGCACATAAACCTTTCAAAGGGCTTGCATTTAATCTCAAGCTGTTTATGAGAAGATCGTTTTAACTTAATGGTGTAATAAAAGATCAATGGGACTTCACTTAAAAACAAAACAATCTCAGCTCCTCTGGGAGGACACAAACACATAAATCCTTTTGTGATCAGATGGCACCAAACATATGAAGATTTAGGATGATGAAATGGAACATAATGTACAGAAAGGTGAGACGTGATCAAGGATCTTTCGGTCATTAGTTTGAGAAAAAGTGTCTACAGAACTGCAGAAGAGAAAACTAGAGCTCAACCAGTCTATAAAAATGTGTGTGTGTGTGCGCGTGTGCCAACCACATTTCCATAACCGCTGAACAATGGCACACAGCTTCGAATAGTGCTCCCACAGCATTTTGAACTAGCCTGACTAAGATTCTTACCAGAAACCCAAATCATAGGCTATCCTATCCATTCATAGGAAACCAGAATGAGAGGGAAAATATTTCTACATGTACAAAACTGTTTCTCACCACAGCAAGTGTGTTGGAAGATATTAATCTGACAAAAAAGCAGAATTTAAATCTATCAAAATATTTTTTTTCCATGTTTTTTTTTCTCAATTTGTATTTTGTTTTCATGCCACGCTCTTCTACTTCTCTCAAAAAGATTTGCTTCTAAATTTCTACTCAGATTGGTTTTAAATTGGGCAGCATATGCTCAATTAGCCTAATTTATTTTGTGCATTATCATACGGACACCTGACCAAATCACAGCTGGTCGATTGGATCTATTGAAGCTGGATTGGATAGGCTGAATGCATGGTTCACCTGTTGGTTAAATGCACAGTTTTCTTCTAACTGGATGATTGGTATGATTAATTGCTTTGTTCACCAGGGTGACAGTGCAGTCTTTTTGGCCAGACTGGAGGTGTTTAGGTCCAGAACAGGGTTTATGTAAATTCCCAGGAACTTGAAGCTGGTAGCATGCTCACCCTTCATCCCAATAATGTGAATGGGGGTATGCACTCCATCTGCCTTCTTCTTATGCTTACTGAGCTGATACAGGCAGGCAACCACATGCCATAAATAGAATCCATCTTGGAGAGTTTTAGAAAATATTCTGTATGGTGATGTAATTCCAGTCACACTGTTGTGTTTAGTCGTAAATTCTTGACGTCTAGTTAATGAGAAAAAAAGAACTAGAACTTTAATGAAGATTCGAAAAGTAGAAACAATGTGAAAGCAGGATTCTCAGCAACTGTTGGAGACTAGTTGGTGACTCAAAATTGCACGTGAGGAATTTGAGAACCCTTGTGAACGTTTAGAAACATTTGTAGACTCCGTCACAAATGCCATTCAGAAATATGTCACCAGCAGTCACAATTCAGTGAGATTCTGGCTTAAGTAACTTTGATCTTGGCAATAGCTGCATCTCAGTGTTGTGAATGTCAGCTAGTGGATGGCTGGTCAGATAGATATATAGATGGATGGATAAGAGGATGGTTGGATGGATGCATGTCAACTTTTCTGCTTTGTTTTTTTTTTTAAACACCAAACTTTTAGATCTTCTTCTGCTTTTAAAAGCCTACTTACTGTATAAGCAGGCTTTTTTTACTTTTGAAGTTTTCTCAGTTCAGCCATTACCATTAGGCAGAGGTTTTTGAAATTTCCCCCTGCGCATGTTGGTTGCAGACATGTTGGGGTGGAGCAGGGACAAACTCTGGTGTCTCTGCTCCTGCGGTGCTATGACTGTGCTTGGCTCAGAGAAGAAAGCTTTTGGTTGCAACCACACGACCAACACCACATGGTGTGCACAGCCACCCATAAAAACAGCAGCCCATAATAAAGTCAGTCTGGTCTGTTTTACTGTCCTGTCAATGTGATTCATCCTCGAGAGAATGTGTACGCAGTTGCTGTTAAAAATTATGGCTCTATAGGAGTCCTCAAGTCAATAAATTATTAATTTTAGATTTATTCATTGCTGTACTGACACTTAGTCAGATTTTTGACATGTAAACCTGAACACAGTCAGCTTTGCAGAACTAAGCTACATCAAAAAGTTAGTTAAATTTCTTGTAAATTGCTCTTTTCTTGGTAGTGCAGGAAGTTAGCATCTAGAGTTCGTAAATCTGGTGATTAGAAGTTAGCACGTAGACAGCCGTGGTCATTAGAACTGCACTGATTGGGCATCCACAGGGGGTCCGCCAGTATTTATCTCCAGCCAACAGACGCAATTAAAATTCCCTTCTCAAAGTTGGCCCAGGCCGGAACCCCCCCAAAAAATAGTCCTGACACCCCCGCCCACTCATCACCCTCTCTTTCTGCCTTTCCGCTTCAAGACAGCTTCCAAATCTTTGTGGCTCAGAACACAAGGTCTCCACTTTATCTCAATTTGCACCCTCAGTTTCCGCCCCAACAGGGCTACACCTCAATGCAACCTCACCATTCCTTCATAAAGTCTCCCTTCTCTCCTTCAGCCTCCCCAAGTCGCTGTGTGACACTTATTGGACATGCTTTGTACAGTACATAAAAGAAGCCCCGCTTTTCATTCTTACTGTTGTAACCCAGCTCTCAACATTATGTTTATTTCTAAAGGTTTTTTTTTTTTTTTTCAGAATAAGATGGGCAGATTGAGACAATTTAGCAAAGGGGTTTTGTAGCTTATGTAGTAGGGCAGCGGCAGGTCACATCAAGGAAAGTACGCCGCCTTATTCACCTCCCCATTTGTGCCACAAACACATGGCCGAGGCTCCTCTAGCCCTTTCCCTGTGCCCCCAGACCTTAGCCTCGCTGAAAAAGAGGAAACACTTCAAGAGTAAATAACGTCTTTGCTCAAGTCGTGCCAAATTGCAGGGTGAAGAAGTGGTCAGATCGACAGGAAGAAGAAAAAAACAAAAGTCTATAGCCACACTGGCAGCTTTGTGAGGAAGTGAGCTTTGAGCCAAAAATCACCATCAAAAGCCAAGCAGACTACCAGGGACACATGTTCTAGCACCCTGATCTTTAGAAGTTGTATGCAGTGTTTACTAGTTAGAAAAAAAATGCATGCACACATTTCTAGGCTTCTGAAATTTCCAAAATTTTCTAAGAGCTGACCTGCTGATTTTAGCTGATTCGTTGCTTTCTAAAAACTGAAATGAACAACACACTTTTTTATAGTTTATGGTTAAATAGAAAATTTGAATGTGTATACATAGTATATTTTACAGTTAAAACAAAAAACAAAAATAGCAACCACAACAACAAAAAACAACATTTTTCTCCCAAACAACTCCAGGTTCCAGGGCTTTTTCTGTCATTGGAAATTTATGAAATATAAAAATGACAGTCTGCCAGTAAATCAACAACATCCTAATCCTTAAACCAAAACTGGGAGGAGCAACATACCTCCATAAAAATTCAGATTTCAATTTATTTAGCCTTTTATACTCCTTCCTCTGACTCTGTTTTTAAACACCTTACAGACATTAACAATATCTAGTTTTGAGTTTTATTTTCTGAGTAAAAACATCCACAACAATGATATGCTATTGCTTGTGTGAATTAGCCTCTTAGTGAAGATGTATTCATGCATTCTTAGTTAAAATGGCAGTAGAGCTGTACAATCTAGTAAATGTTTATCGTCATCGCAGTATCAGGGTGTGCAATACTGATATTGTCAAATATTGTACTGAATCACAAAACTAAACTATTACTATTATTGTTTGGTGAGCTTCAATATCTGTACCAAAATTTATGTAGTCTCATCAAGCCTTTTTTAACAGTTGCTGGAAGCTTAATACCGATCATTGGGGGAGAAATCAAAGGTCCTGTGCAAAATCTGAGAAATACATAATGAAATCTAATTATTTAAATTAATCAGATTTGTCTGTTTTTAAAATAGTTTCATCTTGGACCAAGGTGAGTGACCGAATCCGGCATATTGAGAGTTACGCCTGGCTAAAGAAAAAAAATGAGAACAAAGTGAGTTTTTGTTGAACAAAAGTTCAAAAGGAGAACGAGGTGGGCTGCAAAAAGCAAAAGGAAAAAATAAATCGTGCATGAGCAGCAGGTTTTCCTTCGTATTTTGACTGACACAGTTATAGACAGATGGCTGCACAGAGGAGTCTCTTCAAAACAACAACCAGACCTCCAGTCTGATTTAAGAGGGCCGCTATAAGGCTGAGCTTAGGGGGAAAGTAGACAATCACAAACGCACAACGGTAACCTCACAATTAAAAGAAATTTATTGAAAATGCTCCATTTTTATGCATGAGTGGTTTCCAGACTGGATGTTTTATGTTTGCTTAGTACAACAGGGTTTGCCCCGTGATTATTTACTGTATTATTCACAAATCACTTTCTTCCCGAGTCAGACTCACCTAAGCATCTTCAAAACATCATAGCATGCAAACACATGCACACTTCTAGGTAATTTTCAGTTTGGGGGTGTCAGTGTGTAAAAAACCTTTAAGGATTGTGACGCTCGGGAGACACAAGCAGAGAAATGATCCCTGTCATCTCTGCTGAATCCAAAGGAGTCGTTGGGGGAGAGAGCTGCTTCCCGTCGCGCTCCCTTTTCCCTCTGTCGGAACCTCTCCCTAGCAACCGCACTTTGGCGTGGTGATTGGACCAGTGTACCAGGGGTTGCTATAGCTACAGGAAGCTCCCCTTCCCTTTAAACCCCCCTTGTTTTCTTCTGTGTCTCTCTGTCTGTTTCTCCTTATAAACCTAGCTTTTCTTTTCCTCTTTATTCGTCTCTGTTTTTTGGGGGGGGGTTTCATGTTGTATTTCCACCTTACCTTGAAAGAGCAATGGTGGCACAGGTACAGTAGGTTGTTTTTATTAACACAGAGCCTGAAAGATGGGAACTAATGCATCCAGAGGGAGAATGGACTGACTGAAAGCAGTCTGCAAAAGAGTAAAAGAATTTGCAGCTTCATTAAAGCCCTGGCGAGAATACCGGCAAGAAATTGAACATTAGCAGAGCAGTCAAGGATTTATCTAACCTGTATGTACATGTGCAATTCCCTGCAGCACTATTTTATATGAGAAATGTATTTTTCTTCATAGAATAAATAACTGAAGGCAAAAGCTTGTGCAAATTTGTTTGTCTTTACTGCTTTCTCTGCTCATACACTTGCCACAGACAAGCAGAGAAAGCTTCATGTTTGCTTAGTAGAAGCATAGACGTCTACTTTGTCTTTAGCGTGTGATTTAGGTGTAAAAACAGCTTTGTGCTCAAAGAAAAAAAACACAGGCCCCACTCTGTTTGCGGGAATCTAAGAGTGCAAATTATGCCGTAAAGACTGGGTAAAATGTGGTCACTATGTCATTGGAACAGTATGCACGAGCCAGCCAATACACTCGTAATACAACACCACATCGTCCGTACTCCACAGCCCACTGCTACACTTAGAAGAGCTATGAGATCTACACATATCCCACATACCCACCCCCCGACAACTGCCTTTCCTGCCTCTCCTTTGTCTGGATTGGAAGCATCAGGCTATCAGCTGGCTTCTGTCTTCAGCATTTTCCAGACTTTAATTCTTGAGCTTGCATGGCTGCCTCTTCATGCTATAATCAGCTGCAGTGTAATGGGTTCAAATGAGAGGTTAAATGCACATGATTAGTGATGTGCTCCTGCGATGACTAATGCATGAGAGAGGAATTATGATAATGTGGCTGACAGACAGTTATATGGCTTCATAAAGGGAGGATAAGATGAGAGATGACTTGGTTGTGTTTAGTTTTGGAAGCTGAGAAAGTGGATGAACGTAATTCTGAGAGAGTTTGGCTCTTTAAAGTTATATTTTGGATATTTTGAAGTGGTTCTCTTTGGAAAAGTTATAAATAATTAGTATCTTACCTGTTGTTAGCTAGTTTTTTAAATGGCTTCACTTTAAAGCAATAGAGTTTATGTCCAACAAGACTGACGAGATAAAGGCTAACCCAAATCCAGCTAAGACCAAAGTGGATTACTTACATCTTCAACCAACTCCACCCCACACAATTTCATAGGGTTTCATGCAAATGCTAATTTATAAATTTACATCACATTACACAATTATTTATTTATTTATTGTTTTGAGATGGCAAAATCTGCACTGGTAGTTTTAAGTAAACTTTTAAATTGCTGTCAAATTTGCGATAAATAGTAATCTTTGTACAAATATTAAAAAGAGATCACAGGCGGCTCCAGAAGTGCTACAGCTAGCTGCTGCTGCTATTTGCACTTACAAATATGTAAAGAGGTAGTTGATAGCACCTCACCCTGTTTTAAATCTCAATTTATTGATTTTTTAAATCAATTGATGCAAAAAAAAAAAATCCATCAAAACATTTTTTAAGCTGGCTTTTAGTTAGATGCTTTTTAGATATTTTGCTGTGTTCTCTATTAATTCTATTTCTTCAAAGTGAGGCCATTCAAAAAGCTATTTACAACAGGTAGGATATTAAATATTTAAAGCTTGTCCACAGAAACCCACTTCAAAATGACTGAACAATGAACAATGACTTTTTGAAAACTGAAATATCACCAACTTTTCATTGTCTGGTGAAGAACAGCGAAGAAGCAGAAGAGAAAGAACATAAAGATTTAATGTCAGTTTTAATTTTGGTCTTAAAGTAGGTCTAAATATACTTGTCAAGGTCATTAAAACCGATTCCAGCAGCTGACTTTATGGGGATAAAAAAAGCACAGCCAAAAACAAAAATAAATGTTGAAACACATCTAAATCACAACATTTATAAACATGTGTAACACTTGAGGCAATTGGCTGTTGGCAGTAGACTGCCACTGTGGTGCACGGATATAATACAGTTTATCTATTAGCCTCCCAATCGCACACCCCACACACCAATGTCATCCAGTCCCAAGATGAGAAATTGATTTCACGCTTGGATGACAATCATCAGGAAAAATACAGAAAGAGGAAGAAAATGTTGCTCAACCCAACAGAGAGCTGGAACAAAATAAAGTCCTTCTGCTTCACTCCTCTGAATTCATTTACTGAGTTTCGTCTTGGAAAATACAGAAAACACCTATTCATAGCTTGGACTGCTAACCAAGATGATAAACAATAGACTCAGTTTATGAAGTTGATAAAAAAAGTAACATAATTGTGTGTGAGGGGGCTTCACACACAGAACAATAAAGGCTTTTAGAAAAAAAAAAATGGTGGCTGTGCAGAAGCCCACACCAGAGGGTACATTATGTGAAAGGTTGTGGCATCACAATAGCACCTCATCAGGCCCATGGGACGAGAAGAACTCTCTGGAAAATGAAAGGCGAGAGTTGTCTGATTGGTACAGTTTTCCATGCTGCCATAAGTATGAGGAAGAGAAAAGGGAAGAAACCAGCGTGAGAGTGGTGATGTAATGTTTGGGCGACACAAACAACACCCCCATCCCCCCTCTCCTTGTCTTTCCTGCTCGCTTTCGGTGCACCCCCCCACCCCACTCTTTTTTTTTTTTTTCTCTGGGGCACACAATCGAGCTGTCCGATTGGTTATTAGCACCTTACAGATGCTGAGAATATCCACCAACCAGGGCCCAGGTGCCCCTTCACACCGTTACCACAGCAACTCCTTACAACCACAGTGAGCGTGCACACTTCTACACACACAAACGAGTTCACACGTGCGTGTTTTCGCTAGTAGCTTGACTTTTCATGTTTGTGACAGTTACATGAGGAGAACAAGTAACAGAAATCCTCCAATGAATAGCCTTTTGTGAGTTCATGAACTGCAGAATATGACAGAAGCTTTGTAGTCCAGACAGCAGTAAACAAGATTCTTTTCCCTAGGTTTGAAGGTTTTGACTGTAAAACAGTCATCTACAGTAATTATTAGCCTTAGCAGAAGAGATAATTTTGTCTTAATTTGCTCAACTCAATAAGATATTTCTCCTTAAGATGATATGTTGCTTTTTTGTTCTATTTCATTTGGGAAAAAAAAAAACAAAAAACATGACTCCTTGATTTTGAAATAAGTATTTAAGTGATACTGAGCAGAGTTGCTGCAGGCTGTACAGCTGCATGACAACTAGCATTCTTCAGTTGATTTCTGTTGCTAATTTGCACACACACTCATGCACATACACACACAGATATTTCATTGTCACACGATCCTTTCAGAGTTTAAGTGTGAAAATGTTTTACAACATTGTACAAGCCTAGACATGGTTTTTTTAAGAGCCTCATGAATCAAATTCATTTCACGTGAAATTGCAGCAACAGTTCGCCTCTTGACCAACAAATTAAGTAAACCTCAGTTATACTGACCTGATGAGCAATTTTGCAAACTGTGGAGCTAAATAAAAACATAAAACCCCAAATAATGATGTTAGATAAAATGAGGGAGAGCAAATTAGCTTTACAACAGGACATACAGTTGTCATCAGACATATGCAAACACTCGTCTTGGGCACGAATATCATATAATTTTGAGCTTTTAATCATTTATTTGAAACATTTATTTTTCTGGAGAGGAATGGTTATGCTATATACAAATTCAATAATTTTTTAAAACAAAATGTGGATGCACAAGCTTGAATTTGTTGTAGATTTTTGGTCAAAATTATATTTTCAGGCTAAAGCATTTACATGCACTGATGCTTGGTTAAAAGTCTTTAGCAACTGCACCATTGTCCAATAAGAACACCCAGCTGTGTCCAAGTGTCAATCACCAAGCAATGGATTTGCGGTAAAGTTGAAGATTTTGAAGCTAGGCGTCCTTTCTTATGCTTCCATCCAGCAACATACCCCACAGCATGTTCACACAATTCATGTTTTGAAAAATCATTAAAGCTTTATGTTGTATAACTATTGCACCATCGGAAAAGAACAGTTTAAATAAAAATCAATAAGACTCCAAAATAAATATGACATTCATGCCCATAATGAGTGAATGCAAACTTCTGAAAGTATGTCACAAAAACATACAAGTATCCCTGTTGTAACATGACGTGTGGTTATGTCACTACTGTGTCTATTATAGGTCACCTGTGCCAAGATATACAGTAGCACTGCACAGCTAGTTATGTCAGTGTCATTAAGCCACCGTGTGCAACTAAAAGAAAATCCTCTCCAAGCTGCCAGGACCATAACAAGCTGCCTTACCAGGAGCCACGTGTGCCCCGCAAGGCAGCTCTGATCCGTTCCAATCCCCACTGTGGACTAATAGTAGCACTCAGCATGTGCACAAACAGATAGAGTGCTTAGTGTGTATCTATCAAGGTACGAGTGTGTACCTTGAGGCGGAGGATGTAGCCATGAAAAATGTGCTATCTCTGGCCTACAAATGGAATTCCTATTCTACACAAAACAGTTTAACCAACATTTATGCCCCTGACCTTCCAGGGGAGGGCACAGTGTAACGCAACACCCATTTGTACAATTACCACAAGTTTTTTTCTGCTCTAACACTTCCTGGTCTGTGTTCCTGTGGTTAAGGTATCCATTTCTTACCGGTGCAGGTGAAGCACTTGACATGAAAGTGAGTCTCTTGGACTCGAACCACCTCCCCCTTGCATGCTTCCCGGCATCTCTGGCATCGGATTGGTTCAGAGCGCCTCTCAGTGCGTGCTGAACCCTGTTGATAAGCTACAAAACACAAAAAAGACACATTTTATACATTTAGTCATGTTAAATCAATTTTTTTTAAAACACTGCTTTCCAAGTTTTGTTATTCACTGTCCCAATTAACTAATTTCACATTTTTCCCTCTGAAACTACTGGTGTGAAGTCCAGGATGTCACAGGACCTCGCCCTCTTGTTCCAAAAAATTACAAGAAAATTTTTATTATCAAAATAGCCGCAGAGTCATCTGGATCCCACCTTGAACCTTTTTCAATTTAGTTTCTGCAATTCTAAAGTGCTAGAGAACAGTTTTCACTCCCCAACAACCCAGTAAGATACTAGTTTAGGACTAGAAAAGGAGAAGGAAGCTGTGAAAGCTAAACCTTAACAAAATAAACAAATAAATAAGTGCAACGACCACGCTGGGGCACAACTGACTGGTTATTGCCTGTCATCCACAAAAATGTCAATTTTCTCCTGTGGTTAAAAAAAAGTCTGCATCTTCTGCTCAGCCCTCATAAGGCAGATATACTGGAAGGCTTATTTATAACAAAAATAATATAGACTAGGCATGAGCCAGTTTCTGATTTCAGTGTACATCACAGTATCCATCCATCCATCCATCCATCCATCCATCCATCCATCCATCCATCCATCCATCCATCCATCCATCCATCCTCTGCCGCTTATTGGTAGTCAGTTTGCAGAGGCAGCAGGATCAGGGGCGAAACACAGACATCCCTCTCCCTAGCCACAATCCCCCCTCCAGAAAGTTCTGGGCTTTTATGGGGTTATCATCCCAGTGAGCACCCTAATCAGATGTCTGAACCACCTTAGTTTTCTCTTTTTGATGTAGAGGAGCAGTGCTGCGACATAAGGCTCTCCCCAAATAACAGAACCCCTCACCTTATCTTTAACCCTGAGTCCGGCCACCCTACGAAAGAAGCCCATTTCAGCTATTTGTATCCAGGATCTTGCTCTTTCAGCCATGATTCTTATCACATGACCATAGGTGAGGGTTGGAATGTAGACAGACAAATAAAACCAGAGCTTTGTCTTTCAACTCAGTTCCTTCTTCACAGTGACAGACCAGAGCAACATTACTGCAGAAGAAACCCCAATTCGTTCATCAATCTCCTGCTCCATACTACCATCAGTTGCAAACAAGACTCCCAGATTCTTAATCTCCTCCACGTCAGACACAAACTCACCCCTGACCTGAAGGGGGCATTTCACTTTTGTCCAGTTGAGAACTATGGCCTCAGACTGAGAGGAGCACAGTATATATCATAAGTATTAATACAAAATGACAAGCAATTCAAGGCAGACAATAATCTTGTTAATGGGATATATTTTGAGAATAGCTTATAGTTATTGAGCATTCAAATCCAAATTGATTTTAGCATCAAGCTTAATAAATATGGCTAGGTGACTTGCATAACTAAACTGTTCTAAATATGTTCATTTATCAGATAAAAACTGCTCCCGACTGCACTACAGACTGCCGTTTCCACAATAAGATCCGTCTGTAGCTCTGTCAACACTTGTTCTGAAGCTGTGAGGTCTGACACCTATAAGCTTGGTAAGTTCCAGGCTTTCTCTCCCTCCATCTCCATTTTTCACACACTCATGCACACATGCTGCAGTGCCACTTAAGAAGGCGGATGGATCTCCTTACCTCATTATGCATTAGCTTACATGTCTGACTCCTACGGGCCCGAAAGCTATTTCACACAATCAGGAAGGCAAGCTCTCACACAGTGCCTCTACACAATTTGAATAAATGCCATCACAAGAAAAACTAACTCTATAATGCATTTTAGTTTCATTTTAAATAAATTAAAAAAAATCTACTTATCTTTGGCTATTAGACTCTTAAAAGTCCATTACTCTATTTTCTTATATCCATGAGGTTTGCTGTTTTGTACTTGACTGTGCCAAAACAACTGTGTTCAGTATCTTATTTATCGCCATCTGAGCACGAGTGGTTCAATAATGGAAATCTAACAAGCTGGAATGACAACCTGAATAACTTACTGAAGGATTGTGCTGTTTCAGTCAGAGCAGCACTAGCATATGGGCCAGTACAACCAAGCAGCTGATTTCCTTATATTGAATGAATCCCAGAGGACTTGCATCACTCAAAGCCCGTGGACTCCTTGCATTCTCTGAGTTTGAAAGCATTGTCTTGCTGAAATATGCAGGACCTTCTCTGAAAAAGATGCTGTCTGCATGAGATCATATGTTGCTCTAAAATGTGTACACTGTACTTGTATAAATGCAGTGTAGTTTTTGTACTTCTGCAACAGAAGAAGCAGATATACAAGCACAGGAAGGCAACAGAGATCTGTGCCAGGAATTCCACAGATTTTCTCTTAATGACTCTATTTTATTCAAAATATTACTTTATTTATTTGTGCATTTATTTGAGCATTTGTAATCACAGGTATACCCATTCTAAATAAATTGTTTCACAATGTAAAGAATACTTGCAGTGGACATATAGTACTTACAGAATTAGACTTATAGTTACCTCTCTGAGAGAAAGCCTGTAAAATAAAACAATTCCAATATTAATTTGATTAAAGGCGTCAGCCTCACACACACTAAGTGAACTGCCATCTGTACTGCAGACTGTTAAAATTAACCAATAATTTGTTTCATTTATTAATCATTAACTTGTGTTAATTTCAGAGCTTCCATGTTATGGATAGTAAAGAAATCATGAAAAAACAAGCCAAAGAACTTCCAACATCAAATAAAGGATTTTGTGTAGCTGTGTTTGTCCGGCTGACTGTGTCACAATGTCATCACAGTTTGGACTAAAATAGGTCAAAAGGTGCATAAAACCTGATGCAGTTTGGCATTTTGTATGTTGATTTGTATTACCAATTTGTCCTGACAAACTAGTAAGTACTACGAACTGACATTGTGTTCAGAGTTAAGTATGAGGGCAAGAATCCATCTGTGTAGGCAAAGAATGTATGCATAACTGCGGTTGTTATTTTCCTCCTCAGGACAGAAGTGTGAGTGCTAGAAAGTGCAACAATGGTTTCCACTTTACATCTCCCACAATCAGTCTCTGGAAGTTCATTGTTTCACTCACAATGCTGGCAGCATGGCAGCACCACTGGGAACAACTACCCTGCCTGATAAGTACCTAGCTACTAATTCACTTCCCTTGCACATGTTTTTTTTTCTTCTTCTTGTAAAACTAAATGAGCAACAGTGATCCCATCAGGTGTAAATGTGAGATAATGGGAACTAATGGTAGTACATACATGCCTGATAGCAACTACTGTAAACACACAGGGCAATTATTTACCCTGCTGACCTTCTGAAATTGGGCCAAAACAAACTTTTAGCACATTCTAACATTCTGTGCCTTCAAGTCCAGTCAAGCACAGTTGTACAAAAAAATTCCACATCAAACCTGACAAAGGTATGAAACAATGGCCATAACCCTAAACTGAAATTACTCATGAAGATTAAAGGCCTAGATATCCTTAAGGGAATGCATATTGGCCATTGCCTTTCATACCATACCACCACTACCATACCAAGATTTTGCTCAATATAATTTTTGTGTTGGCTAAGGTCCATTAGCTGTGGCAGCCATCTTAAATTGGAACGACTCTAAAAATGAATCAGTTGGAGTACATCCAATGATTACTTTATGAGAGTTTCATGAAAAATCTATCCATTAATTCATGCAATGTTTTTGTTTTTGCTAACACAAGAAACATACACACACTTACACACATAGGCAAAAACATCACCCCTTTACCTTCAGCAGTGGGCGATAATTAAATGAATTTGTGCCTTAACTGCAGGAAGAAATTTTCTCATGACGTGATGCTCATTTCACTTTGATACCAGAAAAGCAGAGAAAGCAGAGACTCCAGGTATGCAATCAGCTCAAGAGCTGAGGCATTGCATAACTGACAATGTCAACGTGTTCATTTTCATTCACTGAGACAAAGCTCTGCCGTGTCAAAACCCATTACAGAGTTCAAAAAAACACCTCCATCCTCTCCTGCGTTGAGCCGTTGAGTCATGCATCTAATGATAGCCACCAGACTACAGGTGTAATCCACTGACTCCCAGGAGAATGCAGCCTCTGGTATTCAGCTGAAAACAGCGCTGTGGTCAGAGAGGCCGACAGCATCCCCGGGGATGGAAAGGTTTGCTGCTATTTCTGCCTCTGACCTGACGGGTCCAGAGGAAGAACATGCAGCGAGTTCAGTCCCGATCGATCGGTGATGAGTGGGAGAACTAAAGAGTATGGCCCGCAATCAATAAGAAATAATGCATAGGTTAGTTAAAATTTCAAAAAATGCTTGGAGGCTGGGCTGCACAGATTGCCGGCACAGTGGTCAGGCCCGTTGCCTTCCAGCGAGATGGTCGCAGGACTGCTTCCCGGTCTGGAGCCATTCCAGGTGGAGTTTGCATATTTTCTCTATGCATGTGTGGGTTTACTCTGAGTTTCCTCCCAAAGACCATAAAAACACATGTTAGGCTAATTTGTAACTCTAAATTGTCCCTAGGTGAGAGTGTGAATCGTTGTTTGTTTTATGTGTCCCTGTGATGGACTTGCGACCTGTTCAGGGTGTACCCTGCTTCTCACACAATGACTGCTGGAGACACCAGGTCCCTGCAATCTGGAAAGGTGAAGCGGGTAAAGAAAATGCATGGATGGATGTTTGAAGGCCCATTTTGTTTTATGTATTTACTATCAGGCCTTAAATTCTTAGTAATATGCTCTATTTTTACTGCAGAAATATTTTAACCAAAGGCAATTTTAAATCATCCTCTAATGAACACAGATCATAGAATATTAACATGTTTAAAACACTAACCTGGTTATTCAAACCAAGAGCGCTAAATGTAAAAGTGGGCAGGTTCAACTTTTCTGCTATTATTAAAATGATCTATTCTAATTAAAATGATCTACCATTAAATTGCCAATTGATGTAATTTTTACAAGCAATTATAGTGGATTGCACAATGATACTAATGAAAACTCACTGGAGATTTACAATGGAGCTAATTTCTTCCTGTGAAACTATTCAGAGCAGTCGCTCTTGACTAGAAATTGTGTTTTTGGCATTTCTAAGCCAGATATTGAAGAAAAGCCTTCACATCTATAAGTCAAGTAACCCAGAGAGTGCTGACCCAAATACTGAAAGCACTGTCATAATTTCCCCAAGACTGAAAGTGTTATCCTCAGATATCTTAACTTTGTCTGTTCAGCAGTTTAGCCCCACAATATGGCATGGCATTTGGCTGTGACACAGAAACACCATCAAATATTTGTCACTTTTATTTTAAAAAAAGAACTGAAATCACAATGAGACTTTCAAAAACAGTGATTTTTCTGCTGATAAAGGAATAATTTCCTCAGCTACACATTGCCACTCTTGATAAATCAGCTGACATGAACGTTTGTCTTCCTTGTCAGTAATCTAATGTAGTTATTGATCAAGACCCTCCATGTCTTCCCCCAACCCCTCCTCTTTTTAATCTATCTTCATCTCCACCGGGAGCTTGTGTAGGACCAACCATCAGAGCAATATCTAACACAAACATGCCTTTACACCACAGCGCTGGAGAAGAGGGTCAGCCTGCTACAGATAAACTTAATGACCACTCACTTCTGCCAGAAGCCAAGGTCAAAGAGACAGTATGAGCTAGCTGGACACAGTGGACTGGCTTTTATCGGAATTAGTCTTCCATTTAATGCATTCATTGAGAAGTTTTTTTTTTTTTTACTGTTTAAAGGGCACAATTTAACTTCTAAGCTGTCTTCTAAATTCCCAGTCCCTGTTGGCTTTTACTGCTGTACAAAAATCAAACTGAATCTAAAAAGCAGCATGTTTGTTGTTGCAAATGAACAACAAAAACCATGTGCTTGATTTTGCATTGGTTGTACACAAATGTGCATGAATATTCATTGCTAAATCTCAGCATCTGTGTTTGCATCTGTGCATCCCCGTCCCCCGTCTTTGTTCACTGGTGTTATTGAACTAGAGCACCTGGCGTCATGAAGTGATGAATGGTATCTGGCTCTGGTTTTGACTGTGCACCAGATGAGAAAGAAGCACGATAATCATAAATGATATGGCTCTCATTTCTGTACAGCCTATAGTGTAGTTCCAGTTGATTCCTCTTTTAAAAATAAAATAAAAAAATAACAGAAAAAACCCAACTGACAGTAAATGGCACAGAAATAATCCATGATTTATCATCGCTGGTTTGGTGTAGGTTTATGTTTATGGGTTTATTTCTCCTCTGAAAGCTAATGTGTCACAAATAACCTCAGCTGTTTCAACTGGACCTCCACAGCATGTGCTGCGCCTAATTCTATTAATTTGTGACAGCGATTGGTGAACTGCTTGAGTAAACCAGTCATGACATTTATCCAAAATAACCATTGCTTCCACCTCAGTTTATTGTAATTTTGTGTCATGTGCTACGTTTGTCTTCTTCAGCAAATCAATATTTTAACCCCATGAACTCCTTTTCTTGATTTATGTATGACCAGATATGAAAGGGACAAAGCTGAATCTATATATACCAAGTTAGGTTGGAGGCAAAATATTTTGTTTTTCAGACAATCCTGTTTGAATCAATTTTGGGGGAGGGAGATTTCTGCTGCTTTAAGATATTGGCATGGTGCTAACAAGGTTCAAAATGAATTTCCGTTTAATGGGATCACAAGCTGTTATTTGACTTGAACTGACTTTATTTAGGAACAAAAGTGCTTGGAATGAAATCCAAATTGTTTTCCTCCCAGAGTCAGAGTTTACCAGTGGGTCATGTACTGTATGTAGGGACTGGTTAAAATGAGATAATTTCTTGTGATTGTGAAAAGAGCTAATTGCTGAATTGGTTATTAGCTGTGCTGTCCTCTTTTTATCGATGTGCGGTGGAGTGTCCTGACCTTTGGTATAACTTGTTACGGCAGCTGCTCTGTGGCTGACAGGAAGACTCTGCGAGGGGTAATTAAATCTGCTCGGAGACTCTTAAAAAGCAGCCTTCCTTCCTTAGAGGACATTTACATCAGCAGATGCAGGACCAGAGCAGGGAACATCATGAGGGACCCCACCCACCCCACCCACAAACTGTTCTCCTTCCTCCTCTCAGGCGGCCTGAAAGCTCGCACATCCAAGTTCGGAAGCAGCTTCTACCCTGAGGCTGTGAGGCTCATGAGTTCAGGGTTTGAAGCTGTCCTATGTACGATTTATTGTTCTTACTGTGTTTTAAATTATTAGTTTTAATGGAATGATCTTAGACTGCAGAATGTACCTTTTTATTTAAGGTTTTTAGGTTATTTATTGTCAGGGATTTTAACCCTCATGTGGCCTTCAGGTGAAATTGACCCGAAGTTACAAGGGCTTCTCTACCTCTCTCTCTAATGAGGGCTTCAGGAGGTACCTGGGGAACAAATTTCATTCTTATATTTTTTAACATGTTGAATGACAATAAAGATTCTATTCTATTCTGCAATTTCACTGTGTTAACTCTTGTTAAAAATGTTTGTCACAAAACAATGTTTGGATGGCTTTAAAGTGTGTGAAGTCAGTGGAATCAGTGCAAGAGAATATAAAAGTCCCAACATGTTGCACCAAAAGTCTCCATTGCTTCTGGACATGGTTGTGTCTGGGAGCCAGGATATTTGCTTTGCTGTGCAACCAGAGAGAGAAGTTGAGAAGCGTCAGTGCTGCCTGTGATGTATGGTGCTGCCGAAACCCTCCAGCTCCCTGAACTCAATGATCTGTATATCGATTGGATTGTTTTATATCACTCCCCTGAAACACACAAACTGTACGTGCCCTGTCACAAATAAAGATCTTAGAATCTATTACGCCAATTACTAATAATACATTTTTTTCCTTTTATATCTAAATGTGTAGAACTATGGTTCTCTCAGAGTGGTTCCCTTGTCTGCTGGCTGCACAGTAAACAGTGTCAGACCAGATAAACTGAAAGCCGGGTGACCGTGAGTGACAGAATGCCCAGAAGATGAAGCTCGACACTTGGGGTTGTGTGTAATTACTCCGAGTGTGTCCATGGCCTTTGGGCAATCACACTCAGAGCAGCGGTAAAGCCTGCACACAGAGCACCCTAACAGGCTCGGTCATGTCCAAACCTCGGAAGCACTGAAGGCCGACAGGAACATATGTTTGAGTGACATGGAAGAGAGAAGAAGAGATGTTCTTTTCTTCAGCTCGGTGTCTCAAAGCCATTTGATTACCTGATTGGTTTTGTTAGTTTGCTGCTCTGGAGCATACAGGTGTGTGTTCACACAATGCCAAGAAAGAACATTAGCAATGACATTAGAGAAGAAGGAAAAAAAAAAAACATTTAAGATGAAGATTTTTTGTTTTGGTTTTGTTTCTCTGTTTTGATTTTAGGGTTGCAGTATTGAGACTGAAGTCGAGATGTTGAGTGGGAAAGTCAATTTGACTTAAAGTACTTTTGTCACAGGACTGTTTCTGGTTATTTCCCTTTAATGTGAATTTCCATCAACAGCTGTTGTGAATATCTGCATGTTGCTGTGCATCAATTTGGGCAGGGTTAAAGGTCAATTCTAAACCACCTGGAGCCCATCATTCTACAGTGAGAAAAGGTTATTCACAAGTGGAAAGCATTAAAGGCAGATCATCCCAGCAAGTTCACCCCAATGTCAGACCATGCAGTGGCTGCCAGAAACCCTAAAGCTACATCTCAGACACTCCAGGCTTCAGTTAACAGGTTAAAGGTTAAAGGTCATGGCAGTACAGTTAGAACAACACTGAACAAGACGAATTGTTTGGAATGCTTGTTTTCTAAAAAGTTGTAAAGTTGCATGTGAATGAACCTCGGGACTTCTTGGACAGGTGAGAGTAAAGTAGAGATGTTTTGCCATAATATCAGCCACCAATCACAGCATATTAGCACAAACACCTCATACCAACTGTCAGCACAGTGGCGGAGGACTGATGATTTGGGCTTGTTTTACAGCCACAGGACCTGGACACCGTGCAGTCAATGAGTCGACTATGAACTCCTCTGTAGACCAAAGGACTAGAGTCAAATGTGAGGACATCTGTCCTGACAGCTGAAGATTGGACCAAACTGGGTCATGATGCAACAAGACTGTGATCTCAAACACAGCAGCTGGTCTACAGCAGAATGTCTGAAAAAGAAAAGAATAAAAGTGTTGTAATGGCCCAGTCAAAGTCCAGAACTCAACCTGATTGAAATGCTGTGGTGAGACCTTCAGAGAGCTGAGCTGAATGTTTGCAAATCTCCACAAACCAAGATTGTTGTAAAAAAGAGTGGGCCAAATTCCTCCACAATAATGTGAGAGACTGGTAAGTTATTGGCGCTAAAGGAGGTTCACCCAATGTTGAATTGTTGGGTAAACTTAACTTTTCACACACAGGTTTTCCATTTTGGCTTCAATCCTAGAACCGAAAAATGGTCAACTTTTTTTGCCCCCATGACTCCAGGTGTGCACGTGCATGTACATCACAAGGAGATGTGACAGCCGTCCACATGTTGGTTGGACGTGCTCCTCCCACCTCTGCGTCACGTGAGAAAACCCCCCTCATACACACAAGGCTTAAACAAAAGGAATATTCTCATTAGCTCCAGAAGCGACAAGCAGCAGCAACACCCTTCCTGGCACCCAGGCATGGCTCAGCTGAGCTCAGACTACAGAATGAATAATGGAGCACCACACAATGACAGGGTACGTTATGAATGATGTGGTAACACCGGAGGGCGGACAGGAAGAGCCTGACAGCATCAGTCATCTGAGCACCTGGGCCACTTTTACCAGCTGTGCTGAAAGCAAAGGGACAGGGGAGGAACAGGAGTTCAGGGAGGGGGACACAAGTCTAAAAATGTTAGCAATGAAATCTTGACCCGTACATCTACCTGTTCTGGCTCGTAAACACGCACGAGGCGCAGCTAGGCACGCTCGCACAGTTCTCAGCCACAGAGAGTGAAGCCCTGAATCAGCAGACAGAGGATCAGGGTCAGAGTCAGCTGATACAAGGTCAGCTTAGCATCACGGCTGTCCCCCGGGGCCACTCTGGGGTAAGGATGACAGCGGCCCCTCGGGCGGTGAGAGTTATTTGTCACAAGCTGCATCCCACGTAAGTCCACGCTAGGAGACCTGCAGCAGTCGCTTCGGGTCAGAGACCCACCCCCCTGCAGTGACAGGTGGGCTTTTATAAGGAGGCAACAGCTGAAAGGGTGAGTGGAGCAGCGCTGCTGACGAGGATGAGGACGGACAGAAGATTGTGGAAGGGAATTGTCAAAACGTTAGTATCTTAAAAAAAATGCTCCCCTTTTTGGGAACTTTCAACTTTGACCTTTAGGTATATTTAGCTCTGTCATCCCCACTCAACCACACTGGAGGTTCACAGGAACACATTACCTGACACTGAGTAAAAACAAATGGAGCAAAGTGAGATCCAGTTTACTTAAAACACCTAACGTGTGATATGATGTGATCAGATCCACATCATTCCGTGGTGGTTGCCTCTTTTCTCCGTGGTCACCCTGCAGAGTTAAAGCGCGCGCTCATAGACTCACCACTGGAACTCATGATGCCCAACGTGTTCCGATCCAAAACAAAGCTCCTTTCGGCCCAAATTAGCCCATAAAGCGCGAGGAAGCCTTCAGCATGGAGTTCCCTGATTCCAAATGTGCGTCAATTAAAAATGGATATCCTGTAATAATAATAATAAAAATAATATAAAATAAAAAAACCCTTCAAAATACTGTTCCTCGCAACAACGCTTCAGTTCCAGTCAAAATCCTGTGAAGGTGGACGCTGACTGAAAAGGGTAGAAAAATATTAAAAATAACAGACAAAAAAAGAAGAGGATAATTCCTACAATGAGCTCCAAAATAAAAGCTCCGGTTCTTCCCGTGTGGACGTCGGTTGTTGTTGTTGTTGTTGTTGTTTTTGTTGTTGTTTTGCTCCCAGTGAAACGGGCGCCGGGGACAATAAAACGACGCCGCTCACTTGGATTCCACCTTCAACATTTTCGCTCCCGGCTGATCCCCTCGCTCCAGCTCCGCCGCGCGCTCCTGGCGTGTCCACGCGCGCCTCTCTCGCGCGCGGCTGTCAGCTCAGACGCCGGATACGGCCCGCGCTGCTCGGATTTCAAAGTAAAACTCAGCGAAATTAAAATAAATAACCGAGCAGAGCTCGACATTTCTGGTTTGACTTTAAGTATACTGTCTCAGAAAACAAGAATTATTAAATATCCAGTTGAATCGTAGCGTTAAAGCAAACATTTTTTTTTTAAAAAGTGCATGATTTCCTGCTTCATAAGAAAAATCCATTAACTAATTATTTGGGATGATGTTTTCAGTCTGGTTGTTATCTGAAATTTATTTATTATTATAACATGTGTTATTTGGCTTTATCGGACTTTCATTTTTGGTTGCACAACTTTTATTTAAAAATGTATTTTTTTTACTATAACTGTTGTTTTGTTGTCATTCAGACTTTAATTACAATAAGATTGTATTTTCTGAAAGTAAAAATGCTTTTTCAGCTGTTCCCTTTTACAGATTTTTAAAACTAGATTTTTAAAAACTAATTTATTTATCTAAATGCTATCACTGTATATCTTTAGTTTTTGTTGTATTCTGTAATTGTTACTTTAGGCCCTATTATTAGAGAATAAAGCAGATGAATCGGCATCTGAAAACTTTATGCATTTCAAAACTTAAATGCCTAATGTGATTAATATTGCATAAATAAATTGTGAAATTAATAGCCTACTTTGCGCTTTTATTCCCATGTTTGGTTTTATTATTTTATTTACCTTTATTGTGAAATGTCTATAAGCTGTTTCCGGTTTGACTCCTGCGCTCTGACGTTGACTTGACGTCTCTCCGTTTGTTCCGACGTCACTCTGAGCTTTTGTAAACCTGGGGGACAGAATAATCTACAGCTCAGTGGGAGAAGTGCTGCATGTTAAAAAGTGTCGGTTTTAAGACCAGGTGGGGCCTCGAAGAGGTCTGACTTTTTGTCTAAAATCGTTTTAATTATTTCATCCAAAGTAATTTCATATTCAGCTGAATAATTTAAACCCCACGAGTCTATAATGTAACCGGCGACAGGATGTTCGAGAAAAGAAAAGAAAATGTCCAAAACAGCCTGGAGAATCTTTCTAAAAACGTCTGGATATTTTTATTGTGCTGGGCTGGACTTGTTTCTAAAACTGTTCTGACACCGCCCTCTTCTGGAAAATAGACGAAAGCAAATCGGATAATTGGATTGTTGACGATTAAAATCCTGCTGACTGGGTTAGATTAGATGTGTTGTAATTAACTTCTGAGGCTGTCACAGATAAAGGCTGAAATACACCTCACTTCTGATTTGACAACATTTCAATCCTTTCTGTCTTTTCCTATGAAATATAAATAAAATCAGACTCTAATCTAAATGAATTGTGCAGCTAGCTGAAGTTTTTTCTCTAAAGCCGCATGAGGTCAATGTCGGCATCATTCACACAGAGGGGACACTGTCAAATGTTTTTGCCAGCTGCGTCCTCTTTAAAACCTCCCTCCAAACATCATCTGAAAATTTTCAAGCATTTAGAAAAACACTATAAACTTTTATACTGTTTTTAGTTTTGCTTTAAATGCTTTTTTTATGGTTGTCAAGATTTTTACGCTCTTAAGCCACTTCAGCTTTTGCCCAAACTTGAAAAGGCTTTCTTCCTTCAAAGAGACGCAGGAAAAAATCAGTTCATTGGCATTTTTATTCATCCTTTCTTTTTTCTTTTAGATGAATCTCATCAGAAGCATATGAACAAGCAGCATGCATTGCTCATATGAGTGGTCAACATGAGTAGGTTGAAAACCTACAAACAAATAAGAGAAATATTAATGACAAATAACAATGAGTTAATTTTAACTTTGACTATTTAACTAGTTTCTCAAGTAGTGATTTAATAATTTACTTTTAAGTTAAAAGTGGATTAATAGATAAACTATGTTCCAAACCGTGCATACTAATATGCTTTCAAACACATGAAACATTCAATCAAACAATCAATAAACATGTCTGGTCTTCTGAATTCAATCAGAACCATGTAAACTGTAAATAATGTCAATTTCCTATCAGTGGTGTCTTCGAGGAAGCTTTCAGTTGAAGTTCTCTGTCTAAAGAGAGATCATTGTCTGAGCACAGGTGAGCCAGGTTACCTTATAGATTTGGCTGCCGAGCTTGAACATTGACAAGGATGGGTGCGCTTGATTCCTTGCAAGGTGCATGCCAGCTGGGTGGAGATAGTGAAGACATGCAAGTGTCGGATTTGCTGATTTAACTTGACAATGGTTATTTGCAAGAGCAAATTGTAGCAGCACCATGATAGCGATAACTCTTCTGGTGGAGCCTGGAGCACTTCCCACAGGAATATTGTACAATTTCTGTCAAAATTACTGTGAAGCGCACAACCGACAACAGTGTAACAATTTATAAAATGGCATTCAGATCAACAGCAGTAAACTTTTTGATACTGGAGTTGTTTTGAGAAAAACTCTGGTCTTGGTTCCACTCAGACTAGCTGACCAGTCTGAATTCAACACCATTTCTCCAAAATGAGGGTGCTCAAAAACGTATCTACAGCAGGTAAGATATTGCTCAACCTGTCTGTAGGACTTCACATTAAAAAGGTCTTAACTATCCCTTTAACTTCTCCAAGTATGCCGTTTGTTTTCACCAGGCCAACCAACTGCCCCTGTCACGGCGTCCTGAGGAAGCCCTGGTTCTGAAGCTGTTAGGAAGCTGGACAATAGCGGGATGTGAGCGGCGCCTTGCTCTCTTTCTGCTGCCCTGCACACTTTTACCGCGTTAGGTCTGAATGGCAGTAGGAGCCCCACATGATCACTCTTTGTCCTTTTACCTCTTTTGGAGAGTTGCAAAGTTTTGTTGCTGGTTCTTATGTTAAATTAACCAAAGTCTCATGAACCCGATTGGTTATTTTTGCTCAAACTGTAAATCAAATGAGAAAGCGGTAAGGAAAAAGCGTCCTTGATTCTTTGCTTGGCTCTAAACAGTGCTGAACATGCTTGTTATCGCCCGTCGCCAAAGGCAGAGCAATAATGTTTTTGTCAGTGTGTGTGTTTGTTTGTCTGCCCTTTTAGCAAAGTATCTCACAAATCACTAAAAGGATTTCAATAAACCATTCAGAAAGTATTTACTGGCTGTGCATGAAGAAATTATTAACTTTTACACTTTAGCCACTACAAAAATGGCTACAACTCATTGAATTTATAGATACTGAGCAAAACGTTTGGTGTGGTACTAGCTGAGTCATTGGTGTTAACAGATCATGTGAAATCACCTGAGAACTTGCAATATTGCATGAGACTGTGAATAATGTTATTTTCAAGATTTAGCAAAATCGGCTATAACTTTGTCTTTTCTCGACATGAGAAGATTTTAGTCCAAAACTCTGGCATGAAAGGGAGTGATTGCTAGGTCTTTGACTATGGATAATGATTTACTGATATGAACCACCTTCACCTCTGTGTTACTCAATATAGATAGGTGCTCTGATGGCCGACATGTGCCAGTTGTGTCAACCCCATATTGTGCTTTTGTCTGCTCACTTATTGGGGCAGAAAAACAGGAAGCTGTCCTTCCTGTTCGCTGGAGACAGCGGGGCTGGAGGACATCATGTCAAAACAGTACTATCACTGTCTGCAAAGGCCCCAGTGCTCCACAGTCAACATTATTCCATGTCCTTACTGGACTAAACCTGCTCACAGTGGCGTCGCTGTCTCGTCCCAAGTGTGCCAAGTTGTGTAAAACAGCCACAATCAGCACAAATGATGCTTTGTGGGAGCTGCTGAACTCATGACAGAGACATGATCACGTTTTTGTTGCTCTCCCAAATGTATCTCTCCATTGTTTTGACCTAATTATTGTGTTTCTATGTGAGCCAATGTGACTTTTGTTCGTCAGTCACATTGAGGCCATGCATCCATTATCAGTGGAATAGATCGGCAACATGCTCACAGTCCTCACTCCTTGTTCGTCCACGGGGGAAAGGCTGATACAAAAAATAAACCCCTCCACTGCACCCTGAAATGCAACACTGAATCTCCACCCTTTCCTATTATTAATTTGTTGCTATTTAATACACTCACATTGCATCTCTCTCTTTTTCTATATCTCTCTCAATTTCTCAGGACCCCCACCCCACACACACACACACACACACATACAACCCACCCCCCCATACACACACACCCATTTGCAAACAGAGCAGGGTAAATGGCCCGTGTCCTGCAGCCTTGCATAGCCAATTCTGAGATCACATGTGGACTGCAGGGCAAATATTCAGGGTGACTTTGGTGTAGAGCGCTGGGAAAAACAGAATCAGCTCCGGAGTTTATATTTAACCAAGCAGTAAAAAAAAAAAAAAAATTAAAAACCTAGCATTTGTTGAAGGACTACGTATCGCCTGCCATCCTTTATGTCAGAACATCTTATGATGGCAAATGATGGAGTTGTAGCCGTTTAGGTCAAACCATGAACATAAGGATATCTCATGCAACATTATGAGTTGTCATGCTCAGAGTATTTGTTTTGAATGACTCTCAGCTACTACCACATCAAATTTTAGCTTGGTAGTTGTAAAACTGACTAAGGTACATTCATTCTTGTATTGGCTTGTGTCAGTTGGCTGTGGCGTTCATCTTGATTTGGACTGACACCAAAAGTTAATCTGTTGTGGATGTACAACCACTGATTACTTTCTGGAAGTTTCCATAAAATCACGAGTTATTTTGTTCACAGACAGAAAGAGTTGACTCCAAATAGTTAATGGCAAAGTTTTAAACAAATATCTCCCACATTCTGTTGGCGCTCAGAGTATGTGTTGGAGATCAGTCTCAGCTACTACCACACTAACGTTTAGGTCAATATCTGTAAAATTGACAGAATTATAGCCATGTTGGGGTTTTTAAAGGTCAGTTAGCTGTGGAAGCTGTCTTTTGACTTCATGAGTTCATTAGCTAGATATACGTTCATGATTACTTTTGGCAAGTTTCAATAAAACTTGTTTAGTGCTTCATGAAATATTTTTCTAACAAACAGACACAAACACATCATAAAAGATAAAATAACCAAAGCAGTGTGCCTCAGGATAATAAAGACAATAAAATAAAGGCAATTTCCCCTTGGGGATCAATAAAGTATATATTGATCCATTGATTGATTGATTGATTGATTCATTCATTCATTAATTCATTAATTCATTCATTCATTCATTCATAATTGTCTCCCCTTACTCAGACATGTATGTACACAACCTCATAAGTGAATGACGAAGAGGTAGATGGTGTTTTATCCCTCGGCTTTTTATTCCAATTGTTAATCTGCCACATTTCTAGTATTTCAAGTAGATTACCAGTAGATGAGTGTGTCTTGTAATACAGGTTTGTGTAAATGCATTCCATTCTGGGAATCTGACTGCATAACAGCTGAGTGTTTGTGGTTGTAATCTGCTGTCATCGCTCCACTCAGGGTGAGTCAAGCTGGTACAACTGGTGCAGCAGAATATGCAAACACAGTAGGTTTTTCTCCGTAATCAGGCAGACAGAACACATGACCTGCTGCAAAACATGTTTTATAATCAGAGTTTTATTTTTTTACTGCTTCTGTCCTTCTGTTGGCTCAAATGTTTTGCAGATTTTGACAGGGGAGGGTGTGGGGGGGTATATGTGTGTGTGTGTGTCCGTGTGTGAGTGTTTGAGGGAGAGAAAGTAGGCTGTGCCATCCTTTCCACAAAAAAAAAGTAGGGAGGAGTTAGAGCTTTAAACTTCCTCAGTCAGTGATATGTTGCCTTTGATAGCCTCCGAACCGCAAACACACACACACACACACACCGAGATTAGCCCACTCTCACTGACTTACATGCTTTTTTTTATTATTTGCATTCTGTAGTTTTGAGAGCGGAGAATGACGACAGAGTCATCAGCTGGAATGACTCGCAGTCTACCAGCTTTGTGGTGAAACTACACACACCTAGAAAGAGAAACAGTGATTTAAAAGAAGCACAGAAGGAATGTCTTGAATCGGAAGAGCTGGCAGCAACACAGAGGTAAGGATTTTTCTTTATTTTATTTTATTTTGTATTTATTTTAAAATCAGGTTGTGTCCAAAACTGACTCATTTTAGTAAACACAGCTGTACTTTGTACTTTGCAACATAACCATAAAATTACCCACAATGAGTTTCATAGGGAGTAAATCTTTATAATGGGAATGACTGTCACCTAGAGATTTGCCTTTTTTTCCTACTATTGGTTTGGTTATGTAGGTAAATAGATCCAAAGTCCAAAAGGAGCAGTTTATGACAATAACCTGTAGCCTTAGTGTGTCTCCACTCTGATTCTGACAGATGAAAGATGATCAGATCCTGCAGTTAAAACCGATTTCTCCACAAAAATCTATGAATTCAAAGTGTTTGTTTCAGATTAACAAACGGTGCTGTGCAGCTGTGTGGGAATCTCCCTGCAGGACGCTCTATCTCGGACACGCTAACATGTGTGCGACCTATCAGGGATCCAGTCTAAACTTAGAAGACTGTAGCTCCTGTCTCATGTTACTCTCTTTGCTTTCTCTTCTTCCACATAAAGAACCCTCACATTTTAGCCACAAATATACAGACTCAAATACCTCAAACAACCACATCTGACACCATATTTTTCTCATTAGAATGTTGGTTAATTTCTGTCACGGAGCCAAAAGTGGCACAGTTGCATTTCAGACTACGTGGAGACTAGAAGCTAGTGATCATTAACTGGTGGTCCACAGGCCAGAAGTGGCCCAGTGGAGAGCCTCTTACATTAAAAACACACACAAATGTCCTGCCAGATTGGATTGTGCAACTATTTCTCTGGAATTGCAAATGATTATTTCTCAAATAATTGCCTAATAACTTAGCGAGAACATTAACATAATAAAGATCATTATAAATATGTAATAAATTCACAAGTCATGATGAATATAGAATTATAAAATATTAAACAGACTAGTTAGGTTTAAATCTTTCATCAGTTCATATTCTTCTTCTTATTATTGTTGTTGTTGTTGTTGTTGTTATTATTACCAGTCATTATGAAAGGCACATGACCATGTAATGGCCTTCTTTGGTTTCTCTGTGTGTATACCTGTTTTTTGTTACTGTTTTTGGACCTTTTCTGGTATACACCTACCTTGTCAGGGCCAGTTTTCCTTATGCGAACCAAAGCCTGGTCCTAATATTGTGTAACGTCATATTTGGGTTAGGGGTGGGGTGTGAATTGAGCTTGGTTTAGGGATAGGGCTAGGCATGTACTGGTAATGATTGGGTTTAGTGTAAGTGTCAAAATTAGGCAACAGAAATGAATGGAAGTCAATGCAATGTTGTGGTAGTAGCTGAGAGTCATTCCCTTCACATACGACTGGTGCTACTCATTGCACAAGATCTTTGCCTAAAACTTTAGCATTAATGGTTGAAGTCCTTGTTGATTTTCAGCAATTCATCTCCCAAACCACCTGACAGGTTTTATTGTAACTCTCTGAATGTAATCATTGCATGAACACCTACAAATAAATAACTTTCTGAGTCAGTTCTATAGAAGATGGCCACCACAGCTAAAATTTGATGTGGTAGTAGCTGACAATCATCTCTAACTCATACTCAAGCACTAATGCATCGTGGGATATCTTGTGATTTTCCATGAGACCAAGCATAATTTTATTTTCAAGGTTTGACCAAAACACCTCTAACGCCATCATTCCTCAACATAAGAAGATCTTAGTTTAAAACTTGGGCATGAAAAGCAGTGTGATATATATTTCTTCAAAGAGTGCTAGCCCTTTAATTTATGGCATGTGGTCATTAGACGAGACACTCTCTGTCATTACAAGCAGCAGTAGTGTGTTTGTGGCTCCAACTGGTCTCTAATTATGTTCTAGCAGAAACTTTGGTAAAGTTGTGCTACAGCTCTGCAGTAGAAGAGGTGTTCAGACACTACAGCTGCCAGAAAACAATTGTTTGATCCACAGGTGTTCTAGTGCATAGGGGTATTGTGACTAAATTAGCATCAGAAGAGAACAGATTCAGTTGTTTTTAAGTCAGTCTCAGTGTGTTTTAAGAAGATTCTGATCCCTGTGCGTACAAAATCCCATGCATGTGATCCCACTCATCAGCCTTGAGACGTTTATTAGATTAGACATCTGCTTCACTAAGAGAAACAAGCAGGGCAGTCTGAAGAGGGTCAGGATGTGCCCTGACACGCCTTCGGCCTGTTTACAGCTTTCTGCCTCACTTGATCCACACGCACAGACTCAACCATGACCGCTCAGCCGCTACAATAATAAGACAGAGACACGGATCCCAGATGAGGAAATCAGGCTACTGGCTTCCAGAATGCTGAGGCAGAGCGGTAATCAGGCACCGAAAGAGGAACAAACTGCGTACATTTGTTTTCAATGACTGGAAGTTACATGCAGTCACAGCAGAGAAAAGTCGACGAAAAAAAAACCCCAAAAAAACAAAAGCATTCGTAAAAGGCTTACCAGTTGTTATGCATTTTTAAAAGTTCGATTCAACATCATAATAAATGATTTGATGTGCATTATTTTCCTAAAAGTGGTTGCCTCTGAAATTTTATAGCACAGTTAGAGTCTGATGCAGGGAAACTGCGAACTAGGAATGTAAAAAATGTGAGGCTTTATATTTCAGGAAGCCTTTTATGAAATCACAAACTCCTTCCTGGAGTTGGAGGTCAGACCTTTTGAACAAGGAGTCATTATTCTATGTATTTTGAATGTAATTGTGCTTCCTGTTTTACATCGATGAAGTTAAACCAGGATAAAATATTAAAAGTTAAAGTAGACTCAATCAATCTCAGGGATTTGTAAATTCAGGTTTGTGTGATCCTGCTGACATGAAAGGTCTTATATTTCCTCAGCAGGAAGATATATTGTTGGGCCTTCTTGTAAACTGAGGCAAGAAAGACAGGTTTGTGTCTATCTCTGTTCCAAGGTACTTAAAGAAATCCACCTGCTCCACCTGCTGGCCCTGGATGATCTGTGGCTGGAACAGGCTCTGGGGTTTTGGCTCGACCCCCACTTCACAGTTGCTTTGCATATTTAAAAAGAACCATTCGTTCACTATGACATGAAAAAGGATTTATATAAATAGAGAAGAGAATGGGAGATACATTCTTGGGGGAGTCCTGATTTTAAGGCCAATTTGTTAGATTTGAAACCATTGACAAACACTTGTTGTGGTCTGTCCAATAAAAAAGCACTGAATCCAAAAAAATCAAAAATAAATGAATCTGAAAGTATTGCAGCAAGTTATTATTATTAAGGTTATTAAAAGCGGAAGAGAAATCCATGAGCAGAATCCTAGTATGAGGATGGACAGAGTCCAGATTTCTTTTGGCCATGTCTGAAAGTGTAAGGCTTTCATCCTCTACACCGTGTCTTGATTTGCAGGCAAACTGTAGTGGATCCAGTTTTGCAGCCACCATGTCAGTCAGGTGGTCACACACCACTCTTTGCATACATTTGCTTAACCTTCTTGAAGCCGTCAGAAGAGAGAGACATGAAGAGAGGTAGAGAAGCCCTTCTAACTTCAGGTCAATTTGACCCGAAGGCCATGGGAGGGTTAAAGTTGATGTTAATGCTGTTGTTCTATAGTCCTTTGGGTCTTCTTAGGGAATGATGTGGGATTCCCTCCAATGACTGGGGACATAACCAGAACCAGTTTAGTGAGAAGCCCACTTACCTGAGTGGAACTCTACCCCTGAGTCTGTCAGGATCAGGGGCCTTGTGTGGATTAACTTGATGGAGGATTGACGATACCAGAGATTCATCAATAATGATATCTTTAAAAGAGGTGCTGGGAGTTTAAGAGATCCAGCTGGTTTGAGTGGAACTGCTGTTGAATCTGCTGAAGAATATTTTCAGTTCCTCTGCAAAGGAGGTTGGGTTCAGCTGATACAGGCTTAAAAACTCTGCTCATCATGGTGTTTAGGCTCTGCCATGATCCCTTTGGTTCCCTGAAGTTAACCTTCCCTCTACTCTATTCTTATATTCTGTTTTTACTATTGTAACCTTTACTTTAAACTCCTTCTGCAATTCCTTTACCTGTTGCATAGCTCCTTATTGGAAGGCTTTTTTTAACAAGGCAGATATAAAACTTGATATTTGTTCTGCAAACAGATTTCTAATTGCAATAAACTGACACAAAAATTTGTATTTTGTGTTTTCAAATTGTTTGAAAGAGAGTTGCTGCTACAGCTTTTTTGTTCTTTAAAAAACTGCTAACTCAACGCACAATACGTAAAAGCAATCAACAATTCATCTAGATATGCATATACCATTTAAAAGAGATGATGATTTCCTGTGTGTCCCCCTGCACACAACAAAAATAACATAATCTAATAATGTAAAGAGAAAAAAGGCAGATTCTACTCTAATATGTGTGAAGTAGCCAGTAAATAGCCTCTAGCAATGAAACAGCTCCTGGAATTGTTTGAAAAAAGTAACTTTTTTCAACCCTAGCTAACGCCAACCTTTCTTTAAAAAAAAACTGCTACTTTTTATATGGTTATATCTTTTTGTGTACCATTTTTAGTAGTGGGTCCAATTTCCAACCACAAATCCATCTCTGTGCCTCGCATTTGGGTTTCCTACTCTTTGACTTATGTGACAACTTGGTTAGTGTTAGCTTTACTGGTTAAGTATTTGGAAATTTTGTTTATGGCTGAGTGTTGACCAACATTATTAAACTTGCAAAATGTTAGCAGTAAATAGTCTTAAGTTTTGCTTCACCTATTAAGTTACAATGTTATAATGCAATTTGTAGAGATTGGTTTTATAACTTATCTCTGTGTGGTTGAAAACATCAGTAACTGCAGCTTTAAATAATAATTTGTTTGGTAGTTATTTGCTACAGGTTGTAATAACAATTCAAGCATAAACACTCTGTAATAGTTAAATATTATACAGTACAATATGGCATGACACAATATGACATGATATGATACTAATACTATAAGATACAATAATATGCTGTACAATGCATTACAATACATTATCTTATTATACAATAAAATATTGGTTCCCTGGGTAAAATTGTTTTGGACTCTGTGCTGTACCAATAGCTGCATTTACAATCGATTGATAAATAAACACACTAATAAAGCAAACTTATATAATAGAAATATGATTCACCAGAAGGGTATATAACACAATCACCATTAAACAGGCTTATAAATACATACAGCATGTAATGAAGAAAACAATTGATGAAAAGAAATGTTGTATTCCATAGTTCATGTTACTGTACCAAGAGAAATATTGCACAAACCAATCAGTCTTTTGAGATTTAAATGTTGACACACTAAATGTGGCATGAACTTTAGTGCAGTTTTAGAACTGGAGAGCTTTTCACTTCAAATAAAACATCACAAAGGAACTATATTAAAAATACGGTTAAAAGTTTTTTCCATCCTCAATGAAGCCATTGTTTCATTACAGACAATTTCCTTTTCAGCTCATGATGGGTCACACGAGGGTGAGTGGTTCTGGTGCTCACTTTACAGAATATTTTGGTGACACACACATTCATTTTTACATCACAAATCCGAACAGTCAAATCCTCCTACTATTCAGTGTCTGATCCAGAGTCAGGGCCACCAGACGACTCTCGCCTCCACTTTGGTTCGACCTTGCAGCCTGGCCCTTTGAGGCATTGCCTTACAGTGGGTCAGCAATACATTATCGCAGCAAGACACTTAACAAAAAAAAAACAAAAAAAACCCCACAACACTCACACACATTCTGTGCATATTTTTCCTGACACACACACAGATAAAACGTAGGGGAAACTCTCACTGAGGCCTGCCCCCTACACACTCATACCAACTGCAAAGAGTGCTTTGTGCATCGACTGATTGTCTGGGCAGCGACTGAGCAGAGAGAGAGGCACTGGTGGGAGGGTGGAGATGGAGACAGTGAGGGTAAGAAATATTACAAAGCGAGCCAGTCCCAGACAGTTAGTGGAGAAGAGGAGTTAAGCCTCACGGGGGGGACAGAAGGAACAGATCTCACTAACTCTTACCGATAGTGGTAGTGAGGCAGGAAAAGGGACTACAGGAATAGGAAGGGAAGCAGGGCTTGTGCAACAGAAAGGAAGAGAGGGAGTTGTTGTTAAAGTGGCTGAGGGAAGCCGATGGGATGGCATTGATCTCTGGGAGCTGCCGACTCCTGGGCCAGATGGCGTCTTGTTGCTGCAGACCTCTCCTCAGCTGCTCCTGCTGCCGACCGCTCATCAAAGTCTGCCTCTCCTCCTTCACAGGTCGGTCCGAGCCCCGGCTCTCTGTGCTCTGCTGTCATGAGACGGACATTCAGATAGGCAGGGACATAGCACAAAATACACAACATGGGTAACTTGTTTAGCCAAGAAGGTAGGAGGGGGAATGGTGTGATCCTGCACTATAACAGCATAACTCTGCTTGTGTTGACTCAAGCAGTCCTGCCTGTGCTAACTGCGCTCTGATGGAAAGAATAGGCTGTTGTCCCCTTTGGCATAATGTCATGTTGCATAGTGTGTTGCTCCCCATTGTCTCGTTGTGAATGCTTTGCACTAAGATAATAATGTTCTGTTGTGGTTTTTAACTTACAAAGCATGTTAAAATGAAGGGGGTGAAAGTGTCATTCTCATTCAGATATTTAGTTTGTGTCTTTATGTGGTTGTGTGTTATTCCTTTTTGTCTGATATTGTGACCGTACTGACATAATGAAATTGCGCTCTGAGGAGTCAGGCTCAGGGCAGCTGAAGGTTTTGCTGTCAGTGCAGCTGTGTTTGTCTGGTCTGTGTGTTTCCCTCTGATAACTCCGCAGACTAACCAACAGCTCAAACCTGGTGTTTCTAATATGAATGGCTGAATTCATCTTTCCCAGCGGAGTTCAACACCCTCGCATATCCTGAAACCTTTTTTTTTTAAAATTATTTCTTTAACAAATAGCTAACTTTTTAAAAAATATTATGTACTCCAATAAGATGTCTGTGCAGTAAAGCTACAGCCAGGAGACATGAAAGTTATAGTTCAGGTCTTTTAAAAGTAGTGTTCTGTGGAAAGATTATGAACAATTAATATCTTACTTGTTGTAGATAGCTTTTTGAACAAAGTATGGAAAATAGAGTTAAATTCTGACTGAATTTACAAGCTGAAGTGTGTCTAACAGGGCCAAGACCAAAGATTGCTGCAATCTTAAAACAACTTCAAACTCAAAGATTTTCTAGCAGTTCATGAAAACACTATTTACAAACCTTTACACTACTGTCATTTATGCCTTAAATTATTATTTTGGCAAAATTCTGGAAGTATTCCTGCTGGAAGTGACCCAGTCTATACATGAAGTGCTACCACTATTAGCACTTGCAAATGATAATCATAGAATTGTATGTAAATATTTGTGTAATATGAAATTATTTACAATGTGAAGGTTAATAAATTAGCGTTTACATGAAAATTTTGAGACTGGAGTTGTTTTAAGACAGCATCAATCTACTTAAACAGATAAGATAATAAATCTTTATAACCTTTTCAAAGAGCCCAACTTAAAAGATCCAAACCTTTATGTTTAGTTTAAAAACTAGTAAAATCTAATCTCACTACAAAACCTAAAATAACATGTTAACCTGTTATATCTTGTTTACTGTGTAAAAGTCTGTAATCTATATAGTGTTTAAAAGTCTCTGTATCTCTGATGTTGATCTGATAATTGCTCTCTGTCAACACAGAGCCTCGCTCATAAGCTGAATGCTCCACCGAACACGTAAATAAGCTTTGGAGGTGCTGATAAGCAGATTTTGTTTAATTTGGCCTGAGCCTGCCAAACTATTTCCTTTACACTTTTTCACGCTGAAACAAACTAAGCTAAGTAGCTGCTGGCTGTAGCTTCATTTTTACTGTACACATGGAAGAGTGCTGGCATCGAGGACGCAAATTTTCCTCCATGCTCAGACTAGCAGCTTCAGGTGTATTGCTGAGAGATTTTAAAATGAAGAAAACATTTAAACTCCTCTGCTCCTGCTTCAACAGATATCTCTCCTGCTGAGCTGGACGCTCTTTGGAGGGAACCACCGTACACTCTTGGGGGAGCAAATGAACACTTCTCAGGAAACGACAACATGACTCAAGGTATGGCAGCCGTGTCACAGAGACGAGCCAGACATTGAAAACTTCTTTGCAATAAAATTGTTCATTCATTTGGGATGTTAATAACTTGTGAGGTTAATGTGAACCAGATTCAGAGCTGCTTTCCTTCGGGTCACACACTGAGGAAGTGTTTGGGATATCCTCCCTGCACAATGGCGCAAACATGAGGAAGCTCGTCACCACTTTATTGAAATTATATATATATGTAAAAGCAAGTAGGGCCAGAACCAGTTATTATGAGTGCTATCCTGCAAATATTTATATGTTTGACACTATTGGAGCCCTGTTCATATGCTGAGATAAATTCCTAAAATAAATTACAGCCAGCCAGTAGATGAACAGTGAAAACAGTTAATAACTCAAAAGCTTGGTCTCTGTCCTTTTTAGACGTAGTAAAAATGCAAACTGGTTTAAACTGACACTTTTAAACTTTCATGTGGTCAAGACGTGTTCAAAAACAGAACAAATTAGAAACCTAGCATACCTTAAAGGATTATCTTGTGTTGAGAAATGACAGACTTAGAGATGTTTAGATTCAATCTTAAAATAAGCGTGTTTCGTGATTTCACACAGTGCTGTGAGATCTGTTAATGCTCAGAATATGTGTTAAGAATATACTCTCGAATACTACCACACCAAATTTCAGCTCAATATCTGTAAAAGGGACTGACTTGAAGCCATTTTTGTGTTGTCAAAGGTTAGTTGGTTGTAGCCTCCATCTTGAATTTGGTTGACTCCAGAAATTAATCAGTTGTAGAGGTACATCTAATGATTACTTTCAGAGAGTTTCACTTCAGTATTGTATTGTGTTTCAGTTTATGAAATATTTTTACACAACAGACCAACAAACACACACAGACACAGGGAAAAACATCATTGCCCATTGGTGGGCGATGATACACAATAACTGCTGTATTTTATGTATACAGCATGTTATAATACCAGCTACAAGTATTGTTTTTAAAATACAAACAGTGATCACTATCTTGTGTCAAGGTGAATATAGGTGAAGCAGGTATTTCTGATGAACATTTTGATAAAAAATAGTTTTCACCTTCAACACACCGGATTGTCTCACACATAATCCTAAAAGATGCTGATGTTTAACAAACAATAGATTAAGTTTTCTTTTGTTTTGCTTTTTTTACCTGGTGGTCTCCATTTGGCCTTAAATACATGATCTTTATTTGACCGTGAAGCTGTTCTCCTGATGTTTTTCTTTGTTCCTTGAACCAGGTGAGGAAGAGGACGGTCTGGTTGGAGAAGCAGGTGAAGGAGTGGCAGAAAATGACAGCTACTGGAAGAAGAATAAGGCCTTCCTTCGAGGAAGTATTGTCTCAGTAGGCGATAAGCATTCTTCAGGTACACATCACCCTGTTTTCCCTCACCTGACTAGTTGTGACTTCCAGCTTGTCTAAACCAGATTAATCAGACATTTCAAATGGAGACTAGTTTTATGAATACAGATGAAGCTTGTTCCCCCTGTCTTCTAATGATTTACTCAATCAGCAGCTCAGCTTCATCCATCACATCCCCCAGGTTTTTCCTCTGATATGGATTTAAATAGCCACACTGAGAGTCCAGTAAAAGGCCTAATGCTTCCGTTATATCCTCCAGGGAGTCAAATTGTGCTCACAAAGCACATCTTTATAATGAAAGCACTCACAGAGGATCTTTAATAAACTCGTCAAAAAGTTTTGTCTCTTTTGCTTGTGAAGAACAAAACTTGTTCAGTTCAGACCTTCCCCACCCCCACCAAGTTTTTTTGTGACTAAAAACAGAAAAGAACACCAGAATATTTATGATTCAGACTTTTTATTATTGCCTGCCGCCATTAAAGGCAGGTGATCATGTAAGTGCCTATGCCTGTGTGCAGGTGTGCATGTGTTTGCTTGTCTGTCTGTCTGTTAGCAAAATAGCTCATGGACCATTGGATGGATTTTAATGAAACTCCCAGAAGGCTGTATTAGGCCTGAACTCTGAGCACCAACATATAGCAGAAAATCTTTATTCAAACTTTGGCATGCAAGATGGTGGGTGACATTTTTTTCTTCAAGGAATGGTAGTTTTAATTTTGATATGTTTTCTACCCATACTTTAATCCTTCCTAAGAAATGATCCAGGTCTAGGAAGAATGTAACTGGTACTGTCGTGCTTGTCTATTATCTAGAAATTGTGCTCCTGTTTACTGGGCGGAGGCGCTCCTGTGATGATCCTGATCAGACCCTGCAGGAGGCACTGCGCACACAACTCCGAGTGGTGGAGAGCAATAGCAAAGATGTTGCACAACTCTTTAAAGTGAATCCCAATAACACACGCTACAGACACTTTACTGCACTTTCAACGTCTTTAATTTACCAGTGAAGTGATTTACATACGTGACTGTATGTAGACACATGATATACAGCTGTAACCTGAGACTTGTTCCTGTTCCTGTAGGACCTGTCTGCCCGTCTTGTCTCTGTGCATGCCGAGAAGGATAGCTTTGTGCTCACATTCAAGACTGTGGAGGAGATCTGGAAGTTTTCAACATATCTTTCATTAGGTAAAGCTGACTAAAATATGTTTTATCCTCCACACAGTCAAATTGGGCTTCACTGTCTTCAGTATTTATTTTGGTTCTAGTGTCACAGTACTGTTTTCTGTTGGGGGTTTCTGTGATCCAGGTCATGTAGCTCGTTGCTTGGAGAACTTCCTGTGTGATCAGTCATTCTGGCTGGACCCAGAGCTGCTTAGTGAGTTGGAGATCAATGTGACGGTAAACGAGGAACATCTGGCCACCCTGTACCTGGGTCTTCTTCTACAAGAAGGTAAGCAATGTTCTTTTATGAGATTAATATTCTTACTTTTTTAAAATAAATACAGCCAACACAATACAGAATAACTATGCTGTTCTTAATAATAGGTTCATTAGCAAGTGTAAACAGAAATAAATCAGTTTAAACAAAATCTGCAATTTAAAGCTTTCTGTTTTGGTAGAGTAACCTGTGCAGCAAGAATCTAAAACAGAGACGAACAACTTCTTTTTCCCAAAGGGAAATTTTGTGTGTGGAAATATCCTCTGTTCTTGTGTTCACCAAACACTTTAATAAACTCCCCATCAGAGAACAGCTTACTGTTTTTTGCTCTTTCTGAAATATCACAAAACTAATTTTGACTGCACCATGCCTGGATGTGTAAATCTTAGTAAGAAGGCCTTGTTGCTTTTAACAGACTGGGCAACAAAGCTTCTGATATGTGTTCCTGCTCTGTAACTCTCTGTGTTTGGTCTGACAGCGCTAATTTTATTTACAATCCCCAAAAAACCCATTCTGTTCAGTTCTCCACACACTCAGCACTCTGTACCATGTACTGACTTGATCCTAAGTCACTCACAAACTCTGCTTACCCTGAAGAGAGACTCAGCTGCTCATGTGCACACAAAGGCTGCTGATAAAACAGTCACCTTCAAAATAAATTTTTAATTTTAAATGCAAACTTAGTTTGTGTTTTCTTAGCAGACTGATTCTACCACATTCTCAATAAATGTACAGCACATTTCTCCCTCTTTATGCTCAGACATCACTGCTGTTTCCCAGGAATAAAAGCCTCATGGAACCTATAAAAAACAAAACTGCAGTGCTGGCAAAATAGTGATGAAAATTACATTAACTTAATAGGAGGGAGGTTATACACCATCCATCATTTGTGACTGAATGAGGGCACAGTAGCTGTGCAGTGAGCAGGGAGCTAAATAGTAAAACATTTTTATCAAAACCAAAATCTTGAGCTGAAAATATTTTGCGGATCTAGATTTCTTTAAGCTGTCCTTCTCACTGCAGGATCCTTCTTCGCCAAGGCACTGTTCACAGGAAGTGAGCTGGATGAAGACGACGAAGAGAAGCTGCGGTTCAAAAAGAATGACCTGCTGATTGTTCGAGACACGGGGCAGGACAGCATGTGGGAGGGCACCATGATCTCCACAGGAAACCACGGCCTGGTGCCTGTCGAGGCCATGCAGCCGCTGCCCTACCCCTTCTATCAGTGAGTCACCTCAGTACACTTTAAGCATGAACAAAACCATATGATCCTCACCAAAAGGCAGCAAGGCTTTGACACGATTTTGTTTCATTTTACTTCTTGTTTTGCCAGGTGGTTCCTGAGGAAGTATCCAGGCCATGCGGGATGCTCACCAATAGAAAAGGAACTGTTTGAACATTCGATCGGTAAAGCTTTTCTGCATATAATAGTTTGCATGTAGTGAACATCAAAACTTCACTTCTGATTCCACAGTATGTTCCACAAATGTTCATAGTATATAGTAGGCACAACAATTTCATCATTTTTTGTTCTGTATTTGTCCTCAGTGACAGGTTCGTGTGTAGCTATAGTTGACTACAGTCCGATGGAACCAGACGAGCTCCAGCTGAACCAGGGAGACATTGTGGAAATCCAGGGTCTTCTGCTCCGAGGAGTGGACGTTTTTATCGGAAAACTCCCCTCCACAGAACACGTTGGTTTTGTACACAGAGCCCACGTCAAACCTCTCAATGCTATACCCCTGTAAGAATTTTTTTTTTTTTTTTTAAAAGCTTGAAATTACAAGTCCCATTGCAACGAGCATTTTTTATTTTAAAATACTTAACTGCATCCAAATGTGCTAACTCTTGTTTACAGAATTTCTCATCTCTTCTATGGTGATGTCATATAGTGTGTTTGAGGTCTGGGCAGGGTGAGATTGCAAAAATCATAATGCTTCCCTTGTTTTGATCCCACAGAGACGAACAATTGGTTTTTCTGACTGAGGAGGAGAAGGCCAGCCTGGCTCAGGTTAACCCGTGTAGCTCAGATATGAGTGACAGCAGCCTGCTGGACAGACTTTTCTCCTCTGAAATCAGCTCTGTGTACAGAATAGGTAAAGGAATGAATGGGCCAATCTAGATGTGTTGTTTTGTCAGTTAGAAAGCAAATAGGGGTAGTGCCAAAGCAGCATACCTGAAATATCGGTCATGTTTGGATTGCTGTTTTGCTTCAATTAGCTTCTTAAATAAAGTCAGTGATTCATTCATTCAAAAAAATCTGATTTCCTTCGGACCTCTTTGCAAGTTGACTTAGGCTATAAATAGTCTGGTGTGCAGTATTTGTAAATCCTAAACACTTGTCTCTGTACTAATAAATAAGTGGCAAACAAATTTATTTTAATGGATACTATAGATCTTTGGAAGTGAGGTTCTGTGGAAAGGTTATAAGCAATCAATATCTTACCTGTTGCCGATAGTTCTTGAACAGTACCAGTTTGAAGAAATGGTTTATATTGAACAGCTAATGGCTGATTCAAGGGGGGTACAAGCCAAATGAGATGTCTGTCATTTTAAAATAATTTCAGTCGTCAAAATTTCATAGAGATTCACATTTTGCTATTTTATAAATCTTTACATAGCTGTCAGTTTCTTATTACATGCTTATTCTGACAAAAATGTTATAATATTTTAGCTGGAAGTTCCCCAGGCTCAATCAAAACTGCTACAACTGCCTGTTGCCGCTGCTATTTGCACATGAATTAACCTTAGACGTGAATGAACATGTCATGCAAAAATGGCAACAACAAAAGGTTTTATAAAATATTGCTTGCACAAACAAACAAAAAAAGAAAATTAAGAATAAACCCGTTTTATTATGTCAGCAATCCACTTTGGTCCTGGCCCTACTCAGGCTAGGCATTAGCTATATATTGCAGCCAGAATTTTTCCTAAGTGAGGTTGTTCAAAGAGCTATCTAAATCAAGTAAGATATTATTTGTTTATTAGTTTCACAGAATCTCACTGCTGAAGACCTAAACTATCCCTTTAGAAAAAAAACTGAAATAGCTACTTGTGTGTTTCCAGATCGATTGGATGAGACTGACTTCATGTACATCCTGGGTCATCCAAAACATGGTAATGTTCAAATGTTTAAACATTTTAGTAGTTTTAAACGTTTTGTGTTGTTTGCTACATGCTCATCTGTCCGTCTTCTTCACAGATCATACGGGTCTGTCGAGCGCTCGCCAGAGCCTCATGTCAGAAAGAAGTGAAGGGACAACCATCTACCAGTCCTCTCCTCGTGCCTCGTTCACCTCCCCACGCATTTCTTTTCATCAGTCTTGCAATCCTCTGCCACGAGAGGGAGAGCGCTTATCTTTCAATCTGGATGAGACGTTCAGAGGTTTGGATGAGTTCCAGGAGGACCCACCTCTTTTCCTGGAAGAGAACAGCTGGGATGGGGAAGAGTCTGAGCTCAGTGACCCCACACTGACTCTGCTCAACCAGGAACACTTCAAGGTCGGAGGAGTCACAGTTAACTCAATCACTGCTTTATTCCAGCGCCACCGCACACTTTTCACCAACCTGTTTGAGTTGTTATCAAGTGAGGCGTTGAGTCAAACCTGGAGATAGAGCAGTTCTTATACAAAATTCTTAAAATTGATCCTTTGTCTCATTAATAAATATTGAACAGCAGATCATTGCCATGCTTATCTACAAACCAGTACATGAGCACAACTTCCTTTGCTCTAAAAGGCTTCTTTTTAGAGCACAAGAGAAACACGCACACATAAGCAAAGCTGTGCCTGATACCACTTCTTTGAAAGTTCACCGTTTCAACACTGAAAACTAGTTCAGTTGAACCTGTACATAAGATAGCATGATGTGTAAACTTCTTTTCTCTGTTTTTTGTCTAAATGAACTCTAAAACCTTTTGTTTGTTGTTTCTGCCAGGAGGATTTCCTGCCCCTGTATGACCTACAGTGTTCCTTCCTGTGGATGACTTTCAGCGGTAAGAATGAGGATGAGCTGTTGGGGCATCTTGAGAGTGTCAGGGAGTGTGCCAAGAGAATGGGCATGCACTGGGCTCATCGACGGGCATGTTTCGTACTCGGTAGACTGTGTGCCAGGAAGCTGAAGTTCTCCCAGGTAGGTGCAGATGTGGGACATTCCATTTCACTTTCAGTTGTAAGGTTTTAGCACTAAATTAGAATAATCTGGTCCTGACCAGGTTCTAAATTTATTCAAATCTAACCTCAGCTATGCAAAGACACACAACAGATTTCACCATTTCATTACTGACTAAACAAAAAAACGAAACAAAATGGAAAAGTTGTGTGTTAAAACACTAAGTACATCCCATTATTTAATAGCTTGTAGAACCACCATCAGCAACAATAACTTGAAGTAGTTGTTTTCTGTTGTTGATGTTGTGCTGATATGCTGTGTTTGTGTTGTTTGCTAAACATGGTACTGTGCATCATGGGTAAACATCTTTACTTTGGTCTTATGTGCCCAAAGGTAATTGTTAAAACTTAATGAAACTTTGCAAACCTAATTTCTGCTGCCATGTTTCTTTTAGAGAGGTTTTCTCCTGCAACCCTTCCAAACAAGCCATATTTGTTCAGTCCATTTCTAATTATCCTGTCATAAACTTTAACCTGGAACCTGCTAATTGAGGCCTGTTGAGTCTGAGATGGAGCTCTTGAGATTGTTGCAGTTTTTTTTTGTTTGTTTTGTTTTTTTTTAATTTACTAAGACAGTCCCTCTCTGAAAGACTGGGAACTGTCTTAAATATTTTTCACTTTTAAATAAGCTTTCTCTCTCTAGAATGATCATATTTGATCACATGCTTTGGTGCGAACAGATGTTTGCTCCAAAGCAGCAAACAGTCCAAACTTTTGCTTTTAAAGAGGTGCTCACAGCTCACATCAAGTGCATTTGATCAGCAGCACCTAGCTGATATTTTCACTCTTAAATCCCATGGAAGCAACAAGGATACATTTTCACGGTTGTTCTATTTTGCTTTTGTTTATGCTTAATAAATAATGACTTGGTGGAATTTGTTGTGTGTTTTGGTGCTCTTCAAGTTAGATTTGAATAATCTTTTGACTTGGTGAAAATCATATCATTTTGATTATGTCCTGATAATTAAAAACTCATAACTCATGAATTCATGACTGTAAATCTGGTGAGTCTGCATCTCTTTGGAATCAGTTTCTTTTCTCCTCAGGCACGTGTATACTATGAGGAAGCTATGAAGGTTCGAGTTGATGGTTTCTCTGACATTCCGCTCCTTGTGGCTCTTTTCACCAACCTCACTGCCATTTACTTGAAGCAACGTATGAATGACAAACTGCCCCAGATTCTGGAGAAGGCCAGCGCTCTGCTCCTCTGCCTTCCCAGCCACACATTCACAGCCAAAGATGAAGTAGAACTGCTAAAGCTGCTCCTGAGGAGATCAGTCGTCTTGGGGGACAAATACTTGGAGGCTCGCGTCTGCTACCTCATCTCCAGCCTTCTTCTGCTCCTGAGGAAGACTGACGATGCCCTTCCCTTTGTTGAGCGACTCCAGTTCCTATCAGCGACGCTGTCAACGACCGAGGGAGGACCTATAGTACCTTTGGACCTTAACTGGCTCTTGAGCTGGCTCTATCATCGTAAATATATGCCTTATTTAGCCTTAGCCTCACTTAGCCTAGATTCAAGACAAGATCATTCAATCAACGAGGCCTTTCTAAAGATCAAGTTGTTTGTCAGAAACTCTGTTCGTCTGAATCCAAGCTGGAAAGATGGAACCTCCCTCCTTCCTGCTCAGATTGTAGTTTACCTGCAGCAGGCCCTGGCAGTAGCTGGGAAGGGGGATGACATGAAGATGCAAAGGGACCTGTGTTTGGGCCTGGCCTCGGTTTACCAACAGTATGGTGCACTTGACAAGGCAGTGCACTGTGCCCAACAAGCCGTGGAGGCAGGAAGCCACATCAATGAGGAGGATGGCTTTGAGGCTTCTGTGCTACTCGGGTGGTTGTTGGTGTTGACGGGCCAGGCTGAGAGAGCCCAGAGTATTCTTGAACCACTGCTTACATCCCTGCAGGTACATCAGCCATTGATGAAAATCAAATGTTTTTCTTTATCTGATAAACATATTTTTTAATAAGAGCCTCTGTGGGAATCTCTTTTCAGAGCACAGACAGTCCCACTCAGCGAGGAGTGATCCATAACCTCTTAGCTTTGTGCCTGAGGCATCAGGGTCGTGTTCGAGAGGCAGGCTGGCATCTTCATTCTGCCCTGGTGATCTCCAGAGAGAGTGGAAACCAAAGGAACCAGGCCCTCGCACTGGCCAATCTGGGCTGTCTGGCTTTAGATGCTGGGGCATCTTTGGTTGCAGAACGCTTCCTGGTCAGGTCAGCTGCTTGTCTTACTTACTTAAATTCCATGCTGAAATGACAGAAAAAAAAGAAAGAAAACGAAAAAGCATTCATGTTCATGGTACTTATTTTCTCTATACTAGATCCCTGTGCCTTTTCCTGGATCTTTGGGAGAGCCCGACAGATGAAGAGCATGTTCAGACCTACCTTTGGCTTGGACGAAGCTACAAGGATAGAGGAAAGAATCAGAACATCAGGGCATGTTATGAAATGGGATTGTTAATTGCACTACATGCCAAAAATTTGCACAGTAAGTATCATCTCAACCATTAATAGAAAGCAGATGTAACTTGATGTAAGTGTTATTTAAAATCCTGCAAAAATGTTAATTTGTCAAAAGTATACTGTTTTCTCCCTTTGTTTTCCCTTTTTTATAACTCAAATGTTAATGTTGCTATTATCTGCTTCATATTATTTCATATCACAAACTTACAGATGTATATTTTGCTTCAGGACAAACATGATGTTGTTTTTTTTTGTCCTGGTTGCAGGTCAAACAGTAGTGGCCAAGCTTTTGAGTCGGCTGTATGCTGACATGCTGCTCTACGGTCAGAGTATTGTTTACTATGAGCACTGCGTGTCCGTGTCCAGACAGCTGAAGGACAAGAGGCTGGAGGGAGAGTGTCTGGAAAAACTCAGCAGCTTCTACCTCTCTCTCAACACAGAAAAGTAAACTTTTTATCTCCTCCCTTTTCAGAAAGATTTTCTTGCTTCAAATTGGTCTGTTTTACACTATATTTCTAATTTTGCGGCATAGGTCATCTCGTAAGTCTCTTGACTACACCAAGCAGAGCCTGAGGATTTCTATTGATCTGGGCAGGAGAGAGGAAGAGTCAGAGACCTGGCTGCAGGTGGGACGCATCTACTACCTGATCCAGGAGGACGAGCTGGCTGACATGTACCTGCAGGTAAGGAGGAAGTTTAATATGCGAGCGTAGAGCGGTTGCGTATTCAGTTACAGTTGTTTGTTTTTTTCCTTGTTCTGGATTTGATTCTTTTATAAAGCTGGTATTCAGGGAATGTCCACCCTCAACATTCCTGAGCAGGCAATGACCTCAATAAAAGGGCTTTTCTTTGCTTTGTTGTGTGTCTTTGCCGTTCATGTTTGTGAGTGCACAAGTTGTGAAAAAAGTTGACTACAAGGGCTACTTTTACTTCTAATTCACTTTTCTTCTTCTTTCAAATCCTGCAAAAGGTACAATTATCCTTGGCAATCTGAAAAAGATTCCCAGCGATTGAAAAAGAATGTAACTATAATAAGAAATAATGTTTGCAGGCAGCAGTGAAGACAGCCCTGAGAATGAACGATCCTCACTTTGCTATGAGCATCTACGAGGAGGCAGGAGATGTTTACTTCAAAGGTCACAGAAACCGAAAGGCTTCGCTGAATTTCTACAGGGTAAGTGGGAGAAAAAAATGGAAACTTTGTGTAGTTTGTTTGTGTCACAGCAACTATACCACAATGTGGTATTTTTCTCAGGATGGAAGTTTGCCATTTGCACGAAGCATCAATGACATCCATTCAGAGTTTCGTGTGTTGAGTAAACTGACAGAGCTGCTGATGAACCAAGGAGAGCAGGAAGAGGCTCTGCAGTACGCTACTTTGGCCATTCAGATTGCGAACCAAACAGGTATGGACCAGAAGCACGACCTGAGCACTTGTGTTTACATAAAGATATGAACTCACGTCTACAGCTTCTCTTTGTGGCACGCCTCTGTGTCAAAATTTATTTGTTTCTCCCTCAGGAGTGCGTGAGAATGAGAGGTCTACCTATCATCGGCTGGCTACAATTTATTACAACCTGCAGCAGTTTGAGATGGCAGAAAACTACTACCTGAAGTCTCTGTCTCTGTGTCCACCGATCCTGCAGCATCCCAGGGAGACTCAATACTACTCTAAACTCTATTGCAGACTGGGAAACCTTACCCTGTATGAACTCAAGGTACTGGAGACAGTTTGACACTATCACATATACAAGTCGAACAACAAGGTTCTTTATTTGGCCAATAACAATTTTTTAAGTCAGCTGACGCTTCATTTACAAAGCCAGCTCATTTGTTTGTTTAATTTTGGTCCATAAATACAACAGTTTAATGTTCATTAACATTACAACTTATTAAATTTCAGGGAGAAAAAAGCATGTAGCCTTTCACCCTGGTCAGTACACATTTTCACCTTTGCTACAGTTTACTGAAGCATTTCTGAGCATAAAGTTATCAATTTTTTCTCTCTTAAAATAACATTTATTATGTAACCAGTTAAAAAAATGAGGTGTTGAATGAACTTTGTTCTCACAAAAACAGGTTATTCAAAACAAATTTTTATTTGTTATTTCTAAAAATATCCTCGGGAACACAACACCATTCCTAGAAATGTCCAGGTGAGGCTATGACGTGATCATTGTCAAAAGGTTTAGTTTGACTCTAAAAAAAGCAAGGATGGCGTCTTAAAATTGTTTTCGTTCCGGAACTTGTTCTCAATTCAGCGCTCCTAAAATCTGTTTCTGCGTGAACGCAAAGCTGAAACAATAAAGACTTTGTCTTGTTCACAAAACATTGTTCCCTTGTGGACCACATCTGACAGTGAAATTTATTAGATTTCCAAAAAGAGGAAAAAAAAAACCCAAAACATTTAGCCTTTTGGCTGATGTACACATTTTTACCTTCACTACAGCTGAGTGAAGGCTTGTTATGAGTGCAATTCTGAGTGGAAGGTTATGCATATTTTCTTTTTTAAAATAACATCTCCTATTTAACCAATTAAATGTATGAAAGGTAAGACTTAAAGTTTCTTAACCTTTCTTTCAAAAATGACAAAAATTACCCTCAGTAATTGGCTGACTGATAAATCAGGCTACTTTTAATCACATGGCCATGCGGTACAAACTTTAGGGCATATTTTGCAAAAATTATTGGCTAACATTAAATCCTAGAGGCCCATTAGGTAGAAAGTAATTTTATCTAGTGGCCTAAATTACAAGGTGCAACCAAAAAATACTGACTTTCATTTTTGGAGCAACACTATCATTGCCTTTACAATTCTGTATTTCTATGAAGAGCAAAATATGACAGGCAAAATCCACCCAACAAGCAAAACAATTATACCATTTAGTTTTGATATTCTGATCTCTGTTCTGTACACAGGATGCTTTCGATGCAGTGGGCTACTTCCAGTTGGCTCTGGCAGCTGCTCTTGAGGACCAAGCTAACCCCAAAACTCTGTATGTAGTGTACATGAAGTTGGCTGAGATCCATTGCAACCACATGCCTGATGCTCAGTTGTGCCAAGTTTACAGAGACAGAGCTCAGAGTCTGAAGAGAGTTTTGGCTCTCGTGGGTAACTCTGCTGATGAAATGGAGAATGTCGATGATGCAGACAGAGAGCCTGACCAAAGAAGGGAAAAGTGCTCGGATGCTGATATTGGATATGCTGAGAGGTGTCAAGATAATTCAGCTCCTTCACTTCACACGAGCCACACAAACTCAAAGGAGAGATGTGCAGACATGAATCTTGGAGAGGATTCCAGCCTGAAGGGTCAGCGTTACGGTCCTGCTGACACAGACAGTCAGTCCTATACCGACAGCATCTTAACTGGGTCCTTTGACACAGCTAAAGAGCAGATCTCAGACTCCAGCAGCACCACTGACACTTACCAGAACCCGACAGATGGTAAAGACTCCGAGTTTGATTCTGACCACAGCATGCCCAGTCAAATTCCTGTCAGTCACACAAGTGAGGTCACAGGACACGCAGATACCAGAGACACTGATTCTGAGGATCAAAACACCCCCACTAAAGACACAGACTCTGATGTAGACCCAACTCAAACTGAGCCTAAAGAGGATAAACTATGATAAAGTTTTACGTTAGAATAAGTACACTGACGTCAATCCTGTGGCACTTTGTTTTTCAGAGACATTTCCTTCCTTCTGGTCGTCTGGTGCCTTTGCCAGACCAACCGTTCACAACGTTCCAGCCAGATGGCAATTTTTCTACAAATTATGATGTCAGTACTGTAAATCTGTTAGAGTTTTACTCAGTTCAAAGCATGTCTAATATATTCTGAGGATTTACAGTTCACAGCACTTATATGTTTTCTACATTGCTTAAGTTTTGTGGAGATACAACAAACATTACAAATGCTACTTTGGCTGCTGAGTTTTGATTTCATATGTTTTTTTTATTATTTTAGTAAAGTAGATCTTAAATTTCACATTGCAATCTGGGAAAAAACTGGATTTAAACGTATTGTTCCCAGTTATATTCCTGTCTTACATCCAGACCCTCTTCTCCTTAACTTGTCAAGGATTTTGGTTCCTAATCAGGGTTTGATTTATAAATGTTTAGCTGATGGATCTTACAAGGTTCCTATTTATATTGGTGCAGATCTTAAAAGATGTTGAAAAGGGCAGAAAAGAGAAATCATCGAGGTAGCACAGCATCTCAGTCAGCATGGGACAAAAATATTTTTTTTCATTTAAGAAAGTTCTTTAGTAAATTTTTAAAAGATCTAAAAAATTAACTAAAATGTTTTTAATAAACTTTTGGATGTTTTTTTGAAAACCTGATTATACATTGAAAAGCAACACAATGCTTTTATTTTAAAGATCTTTGCTGGACTAATTACAGTTACAAGTCTCAAATGAGACATACTTTACTTGAATTAAAAAATAGGCCTACAATATGCAATAAATTGCAATAAACTCTGGGTTTTGTGCATAATTAGATTCCTATCTGTATGTCTTTGGATTATGGAATTCATAAGGTTTCCACAATAAAACTGATAGTTTACACACACTGATACCCCAAAATACCAAGCAACATTACCCATTTACAAGTAAAGAGAAATTTTAAAATATTTCAAATATTCTCTTTACCGAAGTTACATAGATTTCATTTCATTTAAATAAATTTATTTTAATAGAATCACAGAGGAATTCCAATATTGTATTCCAGACATTTTGAAGTGTGGTTCTGTGAAAAGGTTGTTGAGAATACTTTCTCAATAGTTGTTGTTAGCTTTTTGAACAACCTCATTTTGGAATTAGGTCTACTACATGTCTCTATTTTTCCAAGTGTACACTCTTTGATTATATCCCTGTTGTTTAATTTACTATCTTAAAAATTATACAAAAATACAGAATATTAATTTGGAGAAGATCAACAACAGAAAAGGATGTAACAGAAGAACTGGTCAACTCTGCAATAAGGTCTGTTCTGTAGATTTGGCCATATTGCAGAAACCACCTCAAGAGGGCAGCCTTGTACTAATATTCTCATTTTAACGAGAGGTTGTCTGTGAACACTCAGCTCTCCATGTGCAGCCTGTGTGGTATCAGGTGCTTTTCTATGAGTGGATCGAAAATGTTTCCATCACGTTGATGATTATGGTAAGCTGAGTAAAATGTGTCCTCTAATAACTACGTTTAATCAGATTAGTTTTGGTTCTTAAACCATTTACATCCAAGCCAAACGAAACTGCTTGTGTTTCTATTGATTTAGACCAGAGCTATGCAATCAAGCGTGCTTCATTTACAGTGGGTGTTGAACAGTCCATCTTTGCAACCTGGAAAAAATTATGTTACAGTTGTAACCCACTTTGCATTCAAACTTAATGAGTTAAGTCTGTCAGGATTTGGGGTTTCTAAGAGTTTCTGCTCTTCCTTTGTTTCCTCCTCTTACTTTTTTTCTGTTCCATTATTTCCCACAATGGCTGTGGGCTGGCTGACTGTCACTGTGGGATTTACCCTCTGGTAGAGCTCCTACCTCCAAGGTTTCAATAGGTTTTACACCTGTTTGTCAATTACTCATTACTTTTCTGCTACTTAAAGACCAGCTTGAACCTCTGTTAAATTCTTTGCCAGATAGTTTTTACCATCATGATCCAAAAAAAGGAGTTAAAAACAAAAACCCATCATTCACCGTCATGATGAACTTTGACTTTCATTTAGAGCCTAGTGATTGCCTCTGCATTCTACTAGTCCTGTTTTTGCTTCTTCAACCTTGATGTTGACGAAGCAAGAACAGGACTATTACAATGTGAGTGGATGGCTTGTCTCAACTCACCTTAATCTGGATTCCATCAGGCACCATTCAACCCGAACTGTATGGTTTTATCTACCTGCCGATCCTTGAACTCACCTGCCCTGCCCATTCTCAACCAATCTTCTTCTTTTCTCTGGTCCCAGACAGATTTTGCATTCCCTTAGACCTGTGAAAGAAAAATAAAACCGGATTATTGAAACTTTCTATTCAATTCAGTTCTTGAGAATAATTTTGTGGAAATGAACTCATTGCTCTCTTTTAACAGAAATCTTACTATGCACCATCCCCCTTCCCCCCATTGCCAAACATTCATCTGCAAACCCAGCAAAGGACCCAAAAATGCTCCTTAAATGACTTCACAAGTGAGAGGGGCTGCAGAACAGAAAGTGCTCAGGAATGTTATTAATGTGTTTTGTAAATTATAGGGTTCCATTTGGAACAGCTGTTGGGATAGAATTTAGAATGCAGACTGTTGAGAGGAGCAGAACAAGGAGGATGGGATGCCTGAGGAGGAACAGTGAGGGCGGAAACAAGCTTGTTCAGGCTTTCTGTATCCGCTTCGCCTGTGATGTAAATTTCATCATGCTTAATTGTCCACTACGGTCCACCAATCCCCTACAACCCAGAGGTATTTGTCTAAAAAATCTAAAATGATGGCTCCAAAGATACAACAAACACAATAGACAGCAAGTTAAACCACAAGTAGAAGAAGAAAACCAACGCAGATGGTTGTTTTTAGTACAAATACTATGTAAGGAGATGTGATGATATCAACATGTGGATCACATATTACTCAGAGAACTCAAGAATGCATAAACTGCATCAAATTCCTGATGAGAAATCACTCAAATTTATCTTTTCCGTCTAGTCTTTTGAACAAATCAGTGCATTATTTCCACTTTTAGCTGCAGTAAGAACTGTAAGCACTTGAGTGAAACACTGATGATGAACTGTGAACATGAGTCCAAACGCACACAAATAGTTGCCCACCTGGACACAAAAAAGAATGAATTCCTACATTTCTGGCTAAAGGAGGACTCTTCCTGAATAGAGCCTACTATTGTAGGAATGATTGCAGGTGTGAATCTTTTTACCCGCATCAGCAGCACAGACATTTGACTGGAATCAAGCTTACCTGTTTAAATGTTAGTTCTTTGTATAAAGGTTCATTTGTATATTTATAATTTTGGATAATCTTTATGTTTATTTCTGTATTTTGGCTCTTTAAACAAAAAAACAGCAACTTGCTGTCTTCCTACCACTGGTAATGATCACATTATCTGTCTGCCCCTCCCAAACATACTCCCCTGGTAATAAATCCGTGTTGGATTGGAATCAGGAGCTCCTTGGCGTCTCATTTTGCCTGACCACACACTCTTAGTGGTTGTCACTACCTGGATTCAAGCATTCATCCATGAAAGTATTTTACACAGACAGCATTGAATTTTTTTAATCAGACATGTTAATGCTTGACTATAACCACAACATTAATGAATTTTGTGTTAATTACTGCAGTAAGTTATCAACCACTGTATCCTGTCACAGAGCTGACACAGTGGCAAACAGTAGTTTAAGTCTAAAAATGCCAGTGGAAGGACACATTAGGACGTTGCCACACAACAAGCCAAAGGAAGAATTGTCTCCATGCAAGACCTCCATGCTGAATGATGTTCCAAGGCTTCTTCCTTCCCCCTGGCAACCATGAGTTTAGCACAAGTTCAAAACAAGTCCAACTGGGCCAAAACAAGCACTGGATTGTTCTTCCTTTTAAAGTATTCCCAGGGTTACTTTCAAATGATCCACTGGGACGTGCACTTAACAAGTTTACACTTTCAGCGCCATTTAAGATTTGTATTAAAAACATATACAAATCATTTAAATCAAGAGCAGAAAACAGAAAGTTGAAGACTCACACGCAACCCCAAGTCTCTGAGAATAAACCACATGCAAAAATTGGTATGAACTTGAGAATTCTTATTGTTCAATATCTTTAGACCACGAAATAAGTGAGGGTTGAAAACACAAACACTAATAGAGGATTTTAATCTTTTAGTTCAAGCCTTATAGTAAAAAAGCATACTATGGAACCCAGCTCCAAAACACATTTGGTTTAAAACAGCTTTTTTTCTGGAACAAAAAATTATCTTTGGCCTATTGTCTGTTGCTATGAAAGTTGAGTGATAATGTAATTCTTTGTGTCTGTTCCCAAAACTTTTTAGGAAGCAATTTTGTTGAAGTTTTCAGAAAGTAATCATTGGATGTACTTCTGCAACCAATTATCTTTTACAGTCAATCTGATTCAGGCAGGCCAACACTACTAATCAACTTTAGTAAACATAAAAATGGCTACATCTCTACAAATTTTCAAGTAATTAAACTAAAGTTTAGTGTGGTAAGAGTCTTCCCAACATGTAATGTGAGTGCTATCACATCCTGCAAAATTTATTTTTTAATGGTATTAACTGTTGAACATCGTCAGCCTTGTCTATTAGTAAGATATGCCATACACAACTGAACACATTTTAATAAAACATAATAGAAGTACGTCTAAAACTGATTATATTTTGGAGTCAATCTGATTCAAGATGACTGCTACAGTTAATCAATTATAACAAACCTCAAAATGGTGATACTTCAGTCAGTTTTACAGATATTGAGCTAAATTTTGGTCTGTTATTAGCTGAGAGTCATCCCCCGACATACTCTAAGTGCTAAGAGATAGTGCAAAATCTTTGTTTTGGCATGCAAAACTGCAGGTGATATGCATTTCTTCAAGAAGTTCTAGTTATTTTTAATTAACTTTATTAAAAACAATATACTCTCCACTCATTAAAAATTGTTTAACTTTCTAAACTCACATTATTCTGTATTTTAAAAAGTATGCTATACACTGTTCAAATATAATATACATTAGATACAGTAATAGCTCAAATACAAAACACTTGTGATTTTCACAATACCTCTGCATCTCCTACTTGGAATGAATGAGTCATGTGGCAACACTCGAGTGTGAATATAATTAATCTCAGCACAGTTAATGCTTTGATTAACTTACTCCCTGGTGTTGAGCTCTGATTGAATAACACTTTCAAAACAACACGGTTTTAGCCAAATACGAACATACTTGATTAGTCACAGCTCAGCATGTAAGGAACACTTGTTCTCGGCACGCCAACGTTATAATCCAAACTTTTCTGTCCTGCTTTGTTCTTTCCACATCACACCCTTGACCTCTGTTCCAGGATAATCACTCTTATCTCTGACCACATTCTCCTTCGCTGTAGTAACAGATGAATGAGTCCATCTCACCCAACACAGGTAATACACACCTTGGTGTGCACATACACACTAAGATCACACACCCATAGCGTCATCATTTTTCAGTCTGTCCCGTCCTGGGTTATTGGAGAGTGTAAGTGTGTGCTCGCCGATCTTTGGAAAAGTTACTGTCTAAGGTTGACTGCTCCAGCTTAATGGGTGATCTCACACTGAGAGGAATTCTGCATTGCTTCTGTTTTAACTTCAGTAAGGTCAAGCCCTGAGGCAGTGTGGGGTAAAAGCTTGGGCAGCGGGATTTGACTCTGGTTTCACTGCTTACTTTTTTAGGTTTCGATTAAAGGAGACTTATATTGACAGGAAATTTATTGTGGTGGCAGCAGCAGAAAAACAAGTTTTTCATAAGTAGAGATGATAACAAAAACTTTAGCTGTACTGTTATAAAGGATGTCAAAAATAAAACAAAAAAAAAGCAGCAATCAAACTGTGACTTGTTGTTTATTTTTTAATGTTTACATGCACGCTAGCATTAGCACTGCAGCAGAGTTAGCCGCTACAAGAATTTTAAAAAGTTGCAATTTATAACTCCCATGAGCTGTTTATAGTTTGTTTATTTCGCTCATATGGCAACTATTTAGGCAGATAATTACTGTAGAGTGTGCTATCGACGTTAATACTGGTGTTGCTGAGAATGTTGCTTTAACACTGGCAATTATTTACCACCATGGCAGAAATTTCTCCAGCAGTGAGTGAAATTCTGTTAATCAATATGGCTGTGAGAAGCCATAAAGGATTATGAAGGTTTATAGACCACTGCCTTGGAAAAATGGTTTTCCTTCATTTTGTCAGGATTCCAGCTTGTTCCAGGTTTCCCCTCCCCATCTTGTGTTTCAGGTTTTTTATCCACCAGAGTTGGGCTGATTAGTTTAGCTGCAGCACCCAGCTGTGATTGATCTGGGCTGACTGGTTTATTTAAATGTACTTGTGCTCCTCGTCGATTCCTGTGAGTGTCTTCCGAACTTTGTTTATGGAATGTTCTCTGAATGATCCTCTCTGTGAATCACCTCCTAAACAAAGCAAGAAGTCATCTCAACTGCTCCGCTCTTCTGTACAGTCTGCCTGCCCACTCGAGTACCTGTTACACTCACTTTACCTGGACCCCTGTCTCCCCTGGAAACCTGCAACAACAACAACAACAACAAAAAAGGAGTAAGAACAGGTCAATTATCGATAGATCATTATTGTTGAATTCACCTCTGGAAAAAATACTAACCATCACGCTGTCTTTCCCACAGACATCATGACATTCCACTTCCTGTTCCCTACAAAATAAAATGATTTACTTCCCTGTGTTTCTTGTGGGTTTTTAATCTCAACTTTTCTGAAACCTGAGATTACAACTGTGAATAATGTCTGAATTATTTTATAGCTACCTTCCTCCATTCAAACTGGAAGATGTAATATTTTGTTTTAATTTTTTTGCTTAGTTGTGTTACATATTTATAATGCACAATTCACTTTTCTCATGTGTGTGCTATATAATTTCTGAGTCTTATTTTCTTGTTTTCTGTATTCATGTTTTGATTATAAAAGGTAAGGCAAAAGTCAGTACATTTTGGTACCTGCTTATTTTAATGATTGGAAAAACAACATTTTCATCTATCAATTAACAACAAATCAAATTCACTGTCAAATTAAAATTTATTTGAAAATGAAGCTAATTCTGTAATTTTTATTAAGACTAAACTGTCAAAGAGGCTGACTGTTCAAAGTAAAGATGAAATAAATACAAATGTGTGATTAAATGAAACAATATGTGTCAAATTGCAAAGAATTTCAAGTTTAATCTATCAATGGCACACAGCAATGTGTTAATAACAAATCTGGAGATAAAAGAGTAATAAAATAGACACATGGAAGGATTGGACTTTGAACTTGCAGACAGCACAGCACTAAAAACAATTAAACGGGATTTTGTCATCGCCTGGGCACAAGTCCATCTTCAGTTTGGCTCAGGAAGACTCCTGAAAAACATTGTCAGGGAACTCATTACATCACTGCAAAGTAAAACTCTTCCATGTGAATAATAAAAAAAGCATTAACAAGAAGCAGAGACCCTGCTGCCTCTTCTGGACCTGAGCTAATGAAGGTGGACTGAAAATAAAGTGGAAACAGAGCTGTTGGTCTGATTAAACAAATGTTTTACACTTTTTTTTTTTAACAATGAACATTGCAAACTTCAAATTTTAAGAGGAGTTGTTCACAGCTCAAAAGCATTCATGAACTAATTCAGTTTGCAGCTGCACTAGTTCATTAGTAATCTGAGTAAGTATTTTCTATTACTGCTCTGGTTTGTTTTAGATAGAAATTTATAGCTTTCATTTCACATACTTATCTATTGAGTTGTGGCTTTCAGCTGAATGCTTCTTTCCCACTGGCCTCTAACCATGAGCTCTTAGGACCACACACATATCCACACACTTCTTCTTCTACTTCACCTCTGCACTCCACCCTCACACCACATCCATATCTGCAGCGCCATAAAAGGCACCCAGCTGACAAGCATCTTTGTCTCACATGAACATATCAGCGGATTCATGGGGGAGATGACTGGTGTCAAATGGATCAGGAATAATCGCACAGAGAACAGTGCTGATGCGGCCTGACAAGTCTGGCTGCGAGGGTTTGAGACGGACACTTTCCGCTGTAAGGATAAAAATAAAGTGACACTCCTTTTGTGTTTGTGTCTTTGACATGATTTAAAACCAATGAGTGTTCCAGTTACATCAGAAAAATTACCGTTTTCGTTTGGACCCATTCGTTTTTGCCGATTTCCCAGTGAGCAACGGTCTGATTTTTGTCAAAGTGTTCTCATAAATCTCAGCTGCAGAACAGTCCCCTGGGCTGAAATAACAAAGAGCTCCAGAGTTAATGTAAGATTTCCATTTCACCAGACCTGCCGAACAACACAGCGAGGCTGCCGGTTGATAAATGCGATCCTCAGTCAATTCCTGCTGCCCGGCTCATTACACTACCGCATACTTTACCTCCGGAACTCACACCGGCTTTGAATAACACTCTCGTTTTACTTTTTAAAACCAATGAGAGCGATTCTTTACAAAGCCATCAACTAATACAATTGCTAACCATTAAGAATACAATACAGTGGCGCTAGCTCAGAGTCAAATTGATTACTTGGAGGCACATTATGGCAGTTATTTCTTTGGAAAATTGAGCCATTGAAAAGAGCAAAGAAAAGGACACGGTAAAAGGCTATCATTACACTGCCTCCCCTTTGGCCCGTGTCAATGTGGCAGCCATTAACTCCAGCTCCAAAAAAAAAGTTGAAATAAAAGGTTGACACTGCAAACTGCAAGAACATTTCCTACTGACCGTGGGCAGTTAACATATTACTTGTGACTACTTGTACACTAATTTAAAGAAAACTTTCCTGACCTCTGTTAACCACAGGGATAATCCATTTTTTATTGAAAACCACCAACAGATGTGTGCCGTTTGTGGGGCCAGCCTGCTCTGAGGAGCCATATAGGCACACTGCACAAAGTGAACCGCACTGCTGAGGCTTTGTTTTTTTTTTTTGTTTTTTTTGACTTCAGTAGTAAGAACTGAGGAGACATTGAGCTTCCCAATCTTTAGAAACTTGCATGACTGTGCCTAAAAGTTGTAGAATAAGAACTGCTGACTTAAAATTATTATTAAACAATGTCAAAAAGAAAATGTGGATATCAGTGTAAGACTGCATCTTCTAAGTATGATACTCTGTGCTATAGGTATAAATGTGAGAGCAGCAAGGTGAGTGCAGAAACCAATTTGTTTTGTTTGTTTTTTCCTCACAACGAGAGCAGCTAAAGGTGAGAATATATTGTTTAAGAGTTGAGCTAGTTGACCTATGTCCTCTATTCTGCCTGCAGCTGGTAGACATTTGATGTCTCCAGAATACATTTGGAGTGTTACAACAGAAAATTAGTGAGAGTTTCTGTCTGTATTTCTGTAGAGGCATGGCTCCTCCAAAAACAATGGGTGCAACATGTTCCAACAATGACAAAGAACAGGTTTCTGGTCCAAAAGCAAAAAAGAAGAGCAAGGTTCTGTGTGCATCAGCGATGTTTGTTACTCAACCACAGTCATGGTGGATGGTACCAGATGTTGAGGGATTTTCTTTTTTTCTGTTATTATAATGTAGACAATGCTGCTTTCATCATGGAATTCATTACATTGTTTGTTGATTCTGAGTAAATTCAAAAATGCTATTCAAGAACACTGTTAAAATATATAATTAAAATAACCTGAAGAATTTTGACAATGATGTAACCGTGTGGTTTAAGCTGCCACTATTCTTAGCAGAACACTGGCTTTTGGAGACAGAATACTACAGAAGACTAACTTGGGGTTCACATCTTGTTGAAAAGACTTCTAAGCATATGCAGGAGCTGTGAACTGTACTGCAGAATTTGTCCACAGGCATGTCCACTTGTGAAACCTGTACACCCCTATGAGTCTCCATGTCCCCATGGATTGTCAATCACCAACTCACAAACCTTAAACTTGAGACTTGATGTGGTGGATGAAAAAAAAAGTGGACATCCTGGTGATTATATCCTTCTTGTATATACTACTGGTGTACAAAAAAATACCGCTTGTTCAAGCAATTTTTCTTCTCCATACTTTTCAAGATTGCACACAAAACCTCTGAAGAAGACACAGAGCACAATTTCCTTCTTTTGGAAAAGTAAACAAAAATGGAGTGGCATCAAATTTTCGCAGTTTTAGGATTTCCTTTGCGGTTTTTCTAATTTCCTTTATCTCTTCTTCACTCCACGGCTGACCTCGAGCCATTTCTCTGGCTAGTGGTAGAAACGTGCATTTGTTTTGGTTGTATTTACCCAGAAGGCTATGAGCTATAGACTGCTTCCTGCTTTTGAAGTGGTCTCTGGTCCACTTTTATTCACATATGCATTTGAACCGCTATAGAGTTCACTTCAACCGAACCAAGACTGAGGCTTTTAGGCAGACCAGAGTTTGCTTTTTTGGTCCGCATCAGAGTTCAATTGCACGTTCACACCTCCCCAAACGAACTGGACTTTCTAGGCAAACAAACTAGAATTCGATCAATGTGGAATAAACAGGTCTGGTGTGAATGCATCCTAAGTTCATTTATGTGAAAAATTACAGTCATAGTAGCAAAGTACAGCATAAATTAGATATAAGGAATGATCTGAAGACATACTATATGTTTTTTGTGTTGACTTTGCAATGAACTTTGAATGACACCCTTTATTTTATATTTTATTTTCAAAGTTGCTTTTCTAACCTTGGGTTGGGTGAAGCCGGTTTCTCAGAAGGGGACTAACTGGCTTTAGATCTGCCCATGTGTGCACACAGATGCTGGTAATGCCCATGGGAGGGAAGTGACTGCAGACACTGTGGTGCCTTGGTCAATTTAGTGCCAGGGGACTGCATGTTTTTCTTGTTCAGTTCGTCACAATTGCCGTATCTAAGAAAATGGTCATTTTGTCTTTAAATAGACTTATTTTTTCATGTTTCCAAACATTTTCTCCCCCATTTTAGTAATCTGTGATACACACAAAGTTTGGGAAAAGTTCCTTTTTATGTCACTTTTAAATTTGGTTTCTTACAACCTGACAGATTTTACCATTTATCTGAAGTGCAGAGCAGAATGATGGCAAAATGACTTGGGTACTGACGTTTCTGTGTCGGCACTGAAAATTGTCTTTCAGACTCCAGAGCTCTTACAGTCTTATATTTGCACACATGTCACTGGGTTGGCCTCGGTGCACATCTAAACCCATGAAAGACATGAAGCATTTGATGTGACTTAAACCGAAATTGCAAAGTTGTGCCGCTGGAAAAGACTTGAGTTTTAGAGATTAGATGATACTGGTACAAAAGTGTATTTATTTCCAGAAAAGATGCCACAGCATGACCACTCTAAGATCTGACAGCAGGGAGGAGACGTCAACAATCATGGGATAAATTGATTTTATGCTTTATATAAATTTACAGAACTCTGGTATAATAGAGGACACGGCTTGCTCCCTTTGATCAAATTTCTAAACACTGCATCCTTTAAGTATAGTTCAATACTGTTTGCATTAATATGCACTTTATGTAAACTTAATACTATAAAAATATCAACATTCATCAAAATTTTAAATAATGTCACCAAAATAAAGTTTCCATTCAGTGTCTAATAAAATGAGTTCCCTAAATTATTATTGTTTTTTTATTCTAAGACTGTCCAGGGAATCTGGTGTTTTGGATATTTTTTTCAAGGGATGTGAGATTTTAACAACTTCTTCATTGCCATCCAAGAAGACTGTGTGTCATCATATAGTAATTTACAATAATATCATCTTTGGCAAGATTGCAAAGACGGATCAAGCCAGTGTCAGAGCTTTTATTTTGAAAAGCACATTCTTTGCTTCATTGATTCTTAGTCACAACAAAACCTCATTAAGATTCAATCACGTCGGCTTCTCATAATTTTTCACAGCATTGGAAGACATACAGCATCACAGGGCTCTTTTCCAACCAAATTAAAATGTGGCTCTTTTCCAAAATTACAAAATTACACATCTTTTCAACATAAAACATTGGTATCACTACTCAAACCAAAATCAGTGACCTGAAATGTCGTACTAACAGTCCCATGACCGTGGCACTGTATAAAAAACTCTCCATAGCTCAAGAAAACTACATTTATGGCTAGTTAAAATACATGCAACACATAAAGTACATAATGTCCTCCTCAGAGAAATGAGCTCATGGGTCATTTCTTCATGCAAAGAATTAAGATCTATGATTACATTTGAAGATTATGCATCTTTTAGTGATTGTGAGAACACCTTCATGTAATTGTCAAAACCTTTAATTCTGAAATCTAAAAAAATGTTTTTTGAAATTAGAGATTTTTTAACCATTAACAATAAAAAAGATGGATGGAGCGCCTCCACCTTCTCCAACTGTTCAGAACTGAAGCTAAAATATTTGTGTTTTGTGTGCTACCATGTTGGCCAGAGGCTGCACAGTAGCGACGTGGGGCTGTACCCTCAATCTAAACACAGTGTAACATAACACTTTTCTTTGAGCGTCAAATAATTAACTGAAACTAAACATGATAAACAAAAAATCATATTTTAATATACAGCAGCAAGGTAAGAACTATGGAAATCAGCAAAACTTACATCTGAAAAAAATAGTTATCAGAAAGGTACTTTTATGTTTAAGTCAGGAAAATGTCCCATTCAATTACACGGAGTGATGGGACATAAAAATTGTTCTGTAGTCAACCACTAGGGGGCGCATATCCTTTGTAGCTTCAACTTCCAGCTTCCGGTCCTGTCTTCACTGTCTGTGCTGTAGACTTGAAATAAAGAGATTAAGAGCAGTGACACAGTCTGTTTCACACATGCCTTGTAACACTTTAGGCCAAAGATACCATCACTTTAGGTGCTAGAAACCAAAACAACAGTTAAGATGTTTTATGGATTTTTCTACAACTGTCTTTCTTTATCCTTCATAAAAACATGTGCTGAGAAGGTAAGAGGAAATTGTGAATGATAGTTATTTTAAAAGCTGCAATTGTTTTGAGTGTTTTTAAGCCAAGCTAAAAATATATTTTTCTTTGATTTTAATAGGTCATTAATGTTAATGTTCTTGGCCCATGTATTGGTATCTTCATATACCAATGGGGGTTTTTTGGAATCATATAAACCAAGATAGTTTTTAAAAACTGAGAAAAAAATATCAGTTTTAAAAACAATTAGCGCTCTGATTTTCCCTCAGTGCATTTACTCCCAGGGTTTCCTCAGCTTTCTGTCATTTCCTCGATTTACATCTGGGGACCTTGTGGTTTTGACTGTTTTTCTTAACTTTGTTATTAAAAAGTCTTGCTGAGATCTGGAAGCTGCATCTTCAATGTCTGCATTTGGTTTCTGCAACAACTAATATTCCAAAATGATGACATAATGTGATTGTTGTGTTGAAAGAAAACAGTATTTTTGCCCTAACCATGTTTTTTTTATTTTAGACACTAAAAAGCAGTGTTTCTATCTAAACCCTGCTAGCCTCGTGATTCAACAACAACCCACTTGTTAAATCAGTAAACAGCATCAATTTGGTTGGAACAGTGAAAACAGCTGCATCTTATATGGTAATGATTTGGTTTCTGCAACTGTACTGTTTTGTTGAACAAGTGCCCACATGTGGGCTTTTAAAACAGCCACAGCAGTTTATTTTATTATTTACTTCATGCTGAGCTCTGTTTATCAGAATAACATTAGAGCTACAGAAGATACCAAATTATTTGGTGTTTTACATAAAGTTAATGTAAAACTTGATAAAGTTATATTTTCTTTTGGTGTTTTATGTAAGTTTAACATACAACATTGAAACGTTTCGTCACAATAATTCTGGGAAACTACCAAATATATTCTGCTGCGGTCATATCAATTATAGAGCTCTATACATTTAGCTTTAATGCTGTTCCTTGCATATTTTTGCTGTCCATTCTTCAACAATATAAAAAAGAAAAAAACATAAAATCATAATATTTGCCTAAATCTTACTTACGACACTCATAGAGAAGGTTTTTATTTATTTAGTTGTTAAAGTAGAATAAATAAACAGTTTGATTTGATCTGAGACATTAAGCACATCTTAAAAATGTTAACTAAACTGGTAAAATTGAGTTTCTACCATACAGACAATGTTAGTTGTAAAAACACATTGTGCACCTGCAGCTCATGGACACCTGATGTTCCAGAGGGTTTTATCTTTTCATCAGTTTGCTAATCAGAGCTGCTCCTCGATGGCTGCTTTGGTCATTACTCAAACAAAATGGTTGTGCCGGTGGTCGTCCCCTGCGGAGCTGGGTTCTCCTTTTGTGCTTTTCACAATTTTCAACCCAGTGCTAATTTATCTCATTTTTTACATAAGTCTGGGCAGAGTCAGTACATTGTTTTCCATCAGTCATAATCACTGTCTGTATCAGTGAGATCCAGCTCATTGTTATTTCTTCACTTCACAGACGCTCTATCCTCAAAAGTGACCCTGCTTTCCATTCAAGCTTCACTTTTTAGCCCAAATCTTGTCCAAAGTCTAACAACGGGGACAGGCAAATGTACTGAGGGGATGCAATGTCATATAAACATATATCTTTACATTTTATATGAAGGACCAGCATTAAATTGTGCAGCTGTAACATCAACATCGAACAGGCCCCAAAAGAAACATTTGAAACTTCACTGCAAGTTGTGTTTAGCTTGGTGATGAATGAATGTTTATTCCTTCACCGATGATAATGTAGTTCCCCATGTCTGTGGGTGTGCTCGTGTCTGACTGTTAGGAAAATATCCAATAAACTACTTGGCAAATTTTAACAAAACTTGGATGTAGAATAGTAAAACAATGGATGTACATCTACAGCTGACTAACTTTTAAGCCATACCCAATTCACTATGGCTATCCCAGCAAACTGACATTGGCTATGACTCAGTCGATTTTATAAACATGAAGTTAAAATCTGATGGGGTAATAGCTGAGAGTCAGAACACTCTTGAGTGTAGCAACTCATGATATCACATGAGATCCTGCATAACGTTATTTTCAAGGTTTGATCAAAACAGGCTACAACTCTGTCATTTCTCAGCATAAAATGATTTTAGTTTTAAACTGTGGTGGGTGATATGCATTCCTTTCAGGAGTCCTAGAAGTTTAATTTCAAAAGCAATATGTTGTCCTACATTTTTAAACATTCCTGGCTACTCATGTTAAAATTAGAGAAGAATATTAAGTCATGGTCTAAGAGTTCAGTTGCTTGGGTTTGATTTTGTTTTAATCCTTTTAGTTTATGTAAAGTTTTGTCTTTGTTCCCGAACATAGATTTGTTTTATTTATTGCTGCGGCTGTTTATATTTGGTTGCTTTGTTTCTTGTTTACGGTATATTTCTTTGCTTCATCCCTGCAGTTTTATCTTATAATCTTTAGATGTCCTCAAATTCTTTTGTTTCTTCTTCTTTTTTTTTTTTTACAACCTGTTTCTGTTTCCAATTAGCTCACCTGCATTCGTTTACCTTAACATTTCTGCCAGACTGCAAGCTCCTTGGTTTCTTTAGTTCTGCTGCCAAATCCTCAGCAATGTTCCCCGCTGCCTCCTGGCTCTCTTGTTTTTTTTTTTGTTTTTGTTTTTTCCTGTGCTGGACTTTTTGTTTTCAATTTAAATTGGGCTTTTAGATTCTCTACCCTACAACATGTTTTGCTTGTTCTTTTATTTTGCTCATGTAAGATTGTTGTTTCATCATCTACTGCCTCTTATGTTTGTCTGCTTTCAGCTCTTTTTATTTAGTTTTAAATAAAGAATCCAGTTCATTTAAATCTTAGATTACAGTCAGACTGCATTTATTGTGGCTCAGTGAGGAACATGTTTACATATTATGTTGTATGAAATCCCACTACACGCGTCTGAAAACATGAAAAAAAGAAATGCTGCTAAAAAGAATTATCTTTACATTTCTCTTTTAGTTAAGAATTTCCTAAAATGGCATTAAAACAGTAACTAGTTTCAACCTAGAAAGTAAAAACCTAGTAAAAAGGTTTTTACTCAGAGAAAATGAATTAAAGTGATAATGCAGAATTTATGAAATCTATGGAAAGATTATGAACAATATCTTACCTGTTGCAGATAGGTCTTTGAACAACCTCAATTTGGAGAAATAGTTTAATTCTGATCAACTGTGCGCAACTGGCTAGTCCGAGAAGAGTGAAGACTAAAGAGGACTGTTGCTATCTTAAAACAACTCCAAGCTCAAAAATTCCACATTGGTTCATGCAAACATTATTTTAGAAACATTTACATCACAGTCAGTTTAGCAAAAGAAAGATATTCTGGTGGAAATGTGCAGAAATTTGTGCAGGAAGTGCCTAAGGGTGCACTGAAAGTGTTACAGCGAAGTGCTGCTGCTGCTATTTGTATTTTTTGAGTAATCACAGAATTCTCTGTGATTAAACATGTATTTCAAAATGGAGCTCAGTGTAAAGGTTTATAAAACCGTGTTCACATGACCATCACTATGAACCTTTTGAATTTGGAGTTGTTTTAAAACATCAATAATCCGCTTTGGTTGTATCCCTGCTTGGACTAGCCACTGGCTCATCAGTCCAGTCAGAATTAAACTTTTTTTTTCCACACCAAGGTCATTCAAAAGCTGTCTGCAGCAAATAAAGCATTACTTGCTCTTAACATTTGCACAGAAATACACTCAAAAACACCTGAAGCTGATCACTTTTTTTTTTGGATGTAACACTTCTACTTAAAAATAATTTTGATTTTGAAAATAGAATTGTTCCCTTTTTGTTTAAAAAAAACAAACTCAGTGGTTTCAGCTTCAGATCTGTGAAGTGGCCCAGTGTTTCTAGAGATAACACCGAGCTCCACATTTCTCCTGGTGAACACCATAGAGTGTGATTAGAAAGTCTAAGTCAAAGTCCCGTTATTAGTCTTTCTTGGGAGAAAATTGCTTTCTCAAGAAAAAGCGCATGAATCGAGATTGTATTTATAAAACGAAAAAGTGCTGCACTGTTCAGTTGTGCAAACAAGAAACACATTGTAAAGAGATTTGAGCCTCTTAGACACTATTCAAGTCTTTATATATCTATGTATTATTTCAAATAATTAAACGTTTAAACGAACATTAAAACCTCACACATTTCAGTTCTCAATGCACTGACTTCACAGTAATCGTTTCACACTCATGACTAAGTATGAACTGTATAAACTGATAGCAAATAAGGATCTTTTGAAATGTAACAGACTGTACTGTACTATATAAGAGCTAAAATGATAAGGCTGGTTTCTTATCACCTTAAATGCTCTCATTTTACAACTTTAACCATATGACAGAGAAATTACTGCCAGTACATTATGTTCATTGTGATATATTGTCTTGTAACTGTAAATCATTTTGTCATTCAACAAAAGTGTTCATTTCTCTGTCATGGTTCAGTTTCCCACATAAGTTTAACTCCGACAAACCATTTTTTCAGTGTTTATACCACATTATGCTTAAAAACTACATTCCTCTCCATCTGAAGTGCCAAACACTGAGACATGTTGACTCTGCTTTCTGTATCTCCACCATCTAAACTTAGAAGCTTTACTGTGCTCCTCCCTTTGATTAGATTTAGGTGTTTTGCTCCATGTAATCTATGATTGCTTGGAGCAAAGGGCAGTCGTGTACTTTTAAATGGACTGTGGAAATATTTTCATAATATCCTGATCTCCTTCTTGTATCATCTCATCTGGATCACATGCTGAGGTTTTTTTTTTTTTTCTTTTTTTTGCCCAAGGTGAACCGGATTTAACCGCTTAGAGTCCACATGAAATCTGCTCCTCACTACCCAATAAAACATAAAAGACGCAGCAATGAGAACATTACAGGCAACATGAACATAATTTATTTCTTTTTAATAAAAACATTACATCACACACTTGTCTTTTTCGTAATAAATACCACAGGGCACCAAATATTATAACAGACCTCGCTGAACAACAAGAACTTGTGCGAAAATAGCTTGCAAACAGTTAGTAAACATTCAGCTGAGCGAAAGTGTTTTCACTCCAACCACATTTAAAACAAAACAAACAAAGAGAAAAAATGTGCACACATGAAATCTAAAGCAATATTTATTTATTTTATTTTTAAATTCACATTTCCATACATCAATTTCTAAGATCTGTTTGCCTTGAGCAACTTCTGTGCAGCAACTCTTTCTCACGACTCTTTGTGAGAACAGCTACGAAAATATTATGATACATGTGAACGGGCATATTTTTGTTTTTAAATGGTTTGTGGGTTCAAATTTGCGTTCAGGTTTTAAAAACTCCACCAACGCGACCTGAAAGTGCTCCAGAAAGTGCTGCTTTGGCAAGATGAACGACCGATCTAAATCTTGAGGGTGTTCTTGTGGGACAAAGTGACTTTTATTTCTTGAAAACAAAAGTGAATCATTGAGGACAGCATTAGCATTAGCCCACATAAACTTGAATCGCACTAATACATCTGTCCATGACATACGATGTATTCAGTTACCTTGAAATATGTGGGATTTGAGCTTGCCAACATTGTAATACAACCTCTAAGACTGTCTTTGGTAACCCATAATCCTCTTCAAAAAGACCCTTTTGTTTTAGATGTAATAAGTCCATCAGTTAGTAATCTGAGACAAGACATTGGTAGGAGGACTGAATGTGCACCGAAGGCATGTTATAAAACACCAGCTGTGCCTGGAATGTCATAATGTCAGCTCATCATTCAAGACTCATTGCACATAACAGCATCGTGTCCTCAAGGCATGAAGTGCATTCCTTATTATACAGAAGTATTGACAAAAACAGTAACCATTTATAACTGGGAGACAGATGAGGTGCAAGAATAGGCCACTGCCAGGAGGGAGCAGTGTAGAGGTATGGTTCAAAAGCACACTGGGCTAAATAAGCTCACTGTGAAAGGAAAAGGGCACAGACGTCCACAAATACAACACCACAGATATACAGCAGACATGCAAACAATCACCTGCACAGTGCAGTACAGTCTCAAAGACTTTCAAAAAAAAAATAAACAGCACAGTTTAATTTTGTGGCAATTTTTAAATTAAATTAAATAATATAAGAACTTGGTCTAATTCATTTACCATGTCTGTGCTTTCAGCATGCAGTGCGGTCAAAATGATGGGGAATTAAAAAAAAAAAAAAAAAGAAGAAGGAAAATGCTGAAGAACATTTACGATGACTTTCAACCCCTGCATTTACTTTGCCGTAAATCGGCACAGAAGGAAAAACAGAGATCGACATGCTGGAAAGCTTGCCTTTCACATGGCAAACATTGATGTGCAGAGATGCCGTATTTGCATCTATTCCTGTGGTCCGTGATAAGAGCAAAGATTGCAAATACAGTACATCAAGATTTCCTCTGAAAGAACAAAGTTCACAGTTTTGTCAGAGTCAGCTGATCTAAGTCCACACACAGAGGCAATGCTACATGCAGTAGCACCAATTTAGACTGGCAGAGAATCCCTGATCACCCCTCCCAGCTTTGAAAGCTAACTTTAGTGTTGTCACTTTGATCAGATCAAATAGAGAGCTCAGCTGAGTGAGGGAAGAAGTGGGAGGGGTCACACTTTCATTACCGCTGTTTACCCTAATGATCTCAGAAGCAATTTAGTTTGAAGCAAAGGTGAATTCCGCAGTAACATCCTGCTTGCTAAGTGCTCAACATTCATTAAGCCTCTCTCAAGTTGAGAAAAAAAATAAAACAAACAAAAAAAACATTTCCAGGAGCCTGCAATCCTAAAATGGGTGATAAGAACCGAAGTCTCATTTTCAGGTGGGACCTTTGGATCTCATCATAACCTGCAAATTGGAAACTCTACACTTGCTAATCCACTAATCTAGGGGTTGTTGGTTTTTTACTCAGGACTTATCTGATTCTCCAGCTAAACAACGGGGATAATGTATTTATTCATGTTTACTGGGGCTGGCCTCAGCTGGATCGAGGCGTTTCCTGGAAACTGCACAATCAGAAGCGTTTAAAGAAGAAACAGCTGGAACAGCTGAGACACGGACTCCTAAATGTCTTATCCAAATGCTGCACTGATGTCAGACATACAGAGATGCCGGACACATGGGGAAAAGAGTCTGGGAAATGTCAGGGGGAGGCGGAGACAAAAGGTGCACTCTTTAAGAGCGGTGACTGTTTTGGACTTCTGTTTATTGGCATGTAGTCACCCCTACCATATCCTGGACCTGGAGTTTATAACTTGGCCGTGTTGACGCCCTGTTTAGTATTATTATTATGTGTGGTTTGTACCCTTGTATTGTGAGGAAATGACTTCTCTGGTCGCAGTAAGCACAACATGTACTGAAACACAACAACCACAATTTTTTATAAGCTAACTAGGCTTGTGCAACCAAAAGGAGAACAACTACTGATGCATAGACTAACTAGTTCTCTGACACTTATGCAACAGTCACAAAATGAATCAAAATATCACATGCACATTGCACATTTGAACCGGCTGACAGAATGTGATAGATTTGACTTGTGCAGTTTCAAACCATAACAAATAAATAAATAAATAAATAGTTTTTTTCTTAATAATTTGCCCTATAAGCATTGAAGGGAAATGCCCTATAAGCATTGAAGGGAAATGCACAACATTATCCACAATGCCATTAACTCCCTGCTCAAAGATATCAAGTATCTTTACTGTTCATAAGGTCTCAGTGATACAACTAACACAAACTTTCAAGTTTTAGCAAAAGTTTTTAACAGACGATGCCCACAGGAGTTTTTCAAATTCATAGTGAGATACATAACTGCAAGCATGCATGTCTCTGGTGGGTATTGCTGACCACAGAAACTAACATGCAACAACCTGCAAAACACCAGAGCAGGATACAGACATTTCCTGCTTCACGTTTTGCTTTTTGTTTTTTGCTGATCTTTAGGGTACCTACAATCACACAGATGGAAAATGCAAACAGAGAAGATATCAGATTTGAATTTCATCAAATAGGGAATGTATGATTTGACACAAAGTAACAAAACTCCAAATGAGCACTCTTGAATGAAACTGACAGCTTTAAACTGAAAAAAAAACTATGCTAATAAAAGTTGTGACATCTTTCTCAAAAGTTTGAAACAATAAAACTTAACTGAAAGTAGATCATGTTTATGCTTATCACGGACCATTTTTTAAGATACTGGACACCTAAAACACAGACCTAGTTTAACTAAAGTTGACATAATATAAAAAAAGGACAGTTAAGACAAAAATGTTGTAAAGCTGCAATGAGGTAGATGCAAAAATAATTATGAAAAAACTATCTACAGTATTAATTCAATGTGCTTGAACTAAAAATGGAATACTTTCCTCAGCTCATAATGATCATTGCAGTTTCTTTAAAGAAGTCAACAGAGACTCTGCTAGTCACATTGACTAGGCTTACCTTCATCAGTCAATTAGGTCAAAAAATGTGTCTGATAGCAGTGTAAACACAGCTGGGTTTTCCTGATTAATGAAGTCTTAGAGCTCCAAATTTACAAGGAAGTTGTTACAGTCGACAAGCTTTTGTTGTTTCCATTTGGGTCCACTGTTTTGTCCGTTAGGCAGCAGACCCCTGCTCCTTTTTCCGGACACCTTTCACTGGTGTCCATATCGTCCAAGCTGCCCTTACTCCTTCCTTGTGGCTCACTCTGCCAGCTGTGCCTGCTGTAGAAGTATTCATTCATCGGTCCTGGATTGCTGAGGTGGTTCCTGTTTAAGCAGAGGATTTCCGTGAAAGCATACCTGAAATCAGGACTTCGGCAGTAAATGATGGGGTTGAAGGCAGAGTTTGAATAGCCTATCCAGTTGAGAATCTTGAAGGCGGCTTTGTAATCCTTTCCTTGTATGGACATCACTACGTTAAGCAGGAAGAATGGCAGCCAGCACAGAGTGAAAACTCCCATGATGATACCCAGTGTCTTTAGAGCTTTGTGTTCCCGAAGGCAAAACTTGGCCTTTTTAAGTCCACGCCCATTGTTATTTTCCAAAGATTTACTATCATCGCTGCTTTTCTGAAAGCGGCCAACACTTTGTTCAATCTTTTTCAGCTGTCGCCTGGCCTCTTGGAAAACACGACTGTAGACAAAAATCATAATGACCAAAGGTATGTAGAAGGAGATGATAGACGAGGTGATGCCATAAAATATGTTAACATCAAACTCGCAGCAGTTAGGGTTTTCATAGCAGGCCATAGCTGCTGTATCGTTTCGTACCCACCACTCCATATGTATCGGCAGGTACGATATCATTGATGCTATCACCCAAATCATCAGAATCACAAGTCGAGCTTTGCACTTTGTCAACATTGACTGGTAGCGGAAGGGTGAAGTGATGGCCAAATAGCGGTCTATGGCTATAACACACAAGGTCTCAATGCTTGCGGTCACACAGAGCACATCTGTTGCAGTCCAGAACATACACCAGAATTCGCCAAAGTGCCAAAAATTAAATATGTTGTTACTGGCACCAAAGGGAATCACAATGAGACCCATGACCAGGTCGGCACAGGCCAGAGACGTGATGAAGCAGTTAGTGACGGTCTGGAGACGCTGAAAGCGGGAAATTGCTGTTATGACCAATATGTTGCCAAAGACGATGACCAGAACCAGAAGAAACACGATCATGCCCAGCATGATCTTGACTGTGTCACTGGGGCCTTCCTCCGTCTTGTTCAGTGATGACGAGTTGCTCGAGTTGCTCATACCGAGGTTGACTGGAGTGGTTGTAGTTCCCATCTGAAGAGATCGTACGTGAACAACAAACACACACACAGGCATGCATGTGAGAATCAAACACAGATATAAACGCACACACGCACGCACACACATATCTGAATAAATATCACTATTTCAATGTAAAATTGCTCCATAAAACAGAAAAACACTAATAAAACAATGTTTGATATATATATATATATATATACTGAAACTAGTACTGACAAAAAAAAGAGAGAGAATAACATCAACACAGTCAAAACAACATATTTGTTCAAATCGAATCAGCTCCAGCATGCTTTAAAGACATGTTGCAAGCTAGAAAAAAAATTTAAGAAGAAACTACAAACCTCAACAGGTAGTTGTTGTGGTTCCTGCTTCCCATGCACCGAGACAACGTTCAGATAGTTCCTGCTAAGTTTTACATTCCACTGTTTTTTTTTTGTTGTTTTTTTAATCTTAGCGTGTTTCTCTCTTCAGTCCGTCAGTTGAGCAGTGTTTCCTCTAATGTGTCTCCCAGGCTATTTGTCAGAGCCCTTATAACATGCAGTGGTGACATCACGGCCAGCTCTCAGCCAATCAGGCAGCCCGCCTGCGGAGGGTGCTGAGAGCTCTCTGGAGTTTGAACACACTGTCCCTGCAGTTGCTGTTGCAGGGCTGCATGAAGCAAAAAAAATTGCTGCCAACACAAGCAAAGACTTGTAATTTACATATTTGAAAATTTATTGCAAATTTCTTCCGGCATGTGAATTGTTTACAGTACGTCCAAACAGTGAGTCCTGGTGAAACTATTCTTGAAAATAGGGGTCAAAGCATTTGTCTGTATAGTTTGGATCAAACTAAAACCATGTGACCTTGTTTTCAACATTTTATGATTACAGGTATAATTCATTAAAATTTCTGACTGGCACGTGAAACCAATATTAAAGTTAAAGTTCTATTGATATATGATTTATTGGACGAATGGATTTTTATCACTCTTCTTGTCAAGACAAAACCTTGGAATGCTGTGGAGCTTGTGTGTGTGTCCGTATGTGTGTTTAGATGTTTTGATATTTTAAATATAGAAGTTCTTTGCAGAGTAGACTAAAATCAAAACTGACTGAGTTTCTACCAGTAAGTTGAATTTAAAAAAAAAACAAAACATTTCCGTGCATGTAATACAACAATAATAAACACCTAAAGGGTAAACTGAAAAAAATTCCCTCCTAAGTATGGTATGAATCCGCACCCATGGCCCTGAGAGGGTAGTCAGCTTGACACTAACTGTCACACTATACTGCACCAACAAAAAAAGCCTGTTTTGATTGACCACAAATTTGCATGCTATAATTACATTTTTATTAATATTAGGACTATGCAAAGACTAACATGCAGGTACTCAAGTTGCATAGGCTACATCTATTGATTAGGAAACCAGAATGAGCCTGAACCAAAACACATTTGGTGAGAGTGACAGATGGAAAAAGCAGGGAACAGTATCGTCGCCTCTGTGGGATGTAAATGTTGTTGTTTTTTCTCCCCCTGTGACAGTTTTGTCTCAGTCCAGCATGTAGTGAGTCAGCATTATGTCCACCCACTAAATAACTGTCTGTCACTATCGGAAACCTAACTGTTCAAGAATAACCGAAAGCCCAATAAAGATCTTTGAAAAAGCGAACGGGACAATTTGCTCATTGTATGTGTGAGAAAATATCTGACAAATGCACATGAAAAGACTAATCTTAGTATTTTAAAAACATTTTCAGCATTCTTTTTTTAAATATATCTTGGATTAGACCATCACTAAGCATTCCTAAAAGGAATGCATATCGCCCCTTCCCTTTCATGCCAGTTTTAAACTAAGGTCATCTTGTCTTAAAAAAACTATAACATTTGAGACTTTTTGGTCAAATTGTGTAAGTAACATTATGATTGATTACATGCAATATTGCAAGGTCTCACACAATCTGTTCTAGCTTGGAGTATGTGTTGTGAATGACTCTCAGCTACTACCACACCACATTTTAGTTCAATATCTGCAAAACTGACTGTGTCATAGCCATGTTTTCCTATGGCTGATTAGCTGTGTTGGCTATGCTTAATTGGATTAGTTGTAGATGTGCATCCATTAAAGGTCTTCTGAGAATTTAATTAAAAGCCCTCCTGTGGTTCATGAGATATTTTGCTAACAGACCAGACAGGATTGACTCCAACAGTTAATGCTAAAGTTTTAAAAAAAGATCTTGTGCAATGTGTAGTTCTGAGAGTATTTGTTGGAAATGATTCTCTGGTTCTGCCATACTAAATTTCAGTTCAATATTTGTAAAATTGACTGAGGTATAGTCATGTTTGTGTTTCAAAGGCTAATTGGCAGTGGCGTTGATTTTGAATTAGGTTGGCTCCAAACATTAATCAGTTGTAGATGTTCATCCAATGACTACTTTCTCAGGGTTTCATTACAATCTGTACATGACAAACAAACACTTGCACACACAGCCATAGACACGGGCAGTTACATTTTTTCCCATCTTTCAGGCCAAAATTAAACTAGATTACTAACAATCGCTAACAATGCCATCCTGGGGCAGCTTGGCCAAGAGAATAGGGGGTCGTCTTCCAAATGAAGCATCTGTAGCATGTTTGGGCAAGACACTAAACCTCCCAACCCCAACATTGCAAAGTACTTTGCAGAACCTGAAGAGGTAAAAAAGGAACTAAATAAGTATGAACCACTCACCTACAATTTCTTCTTCCCAGAATACCTCAATTCTCCAGAACACCGTGTTGTCCTTTAGGTATTTCCTTGTAATGATAAAATGAAGAGGAGGTGGAAGTGATTGGTTGTGACATGCTTTGCAAGTTACAACCATCCCTTCAGTCTATTTCTGTAGAATAATTAAGTCAGAGCAGGAAAAACTGGCTGTGTGGTTGGTTTTAGCATCTGTTCAAACCTCCCAATGTTAAAAACAACTCTACTGTAGTGTGCAGTGTGCAGCAGTGCGTACAAGGTGAAAATCGCTAGCATTGTTTCGCTTTGTGGTTCTACCAATTATCAAAGCAGTGACTTGTTAGATTGGTGGTTTGTTTCCTGGTTAGTTTACCTTGTGTCAGGATTAGCAGGTCGGGGCCGACAGGTGTGAGATGAAGGGCAGGACTGATGAGCAGAACTAACTGAGAAAAAATAAATCATGCCACTAAAAACCACTGGGGAACAAACTGAACACAAGAGAAAGATGAACATCAAAACAAAAGGGAACAAACCTAAAACAGTAAAACAATAACCACAAAAAAATAAAAATAGAAAAAGCAGATCATGACGCCATGAGTCATTGCATTCTGGAGAATGTGTTGCCTTAGTGAAGCATAAATAGTCTGGAGTATGGTCCTTTTAAAACACTTGCTACTAATATTTTCAATAACTTATAAATGTATCAGAACAACTTATTAGTTAAATTACTTTCAAATTGATTGATTTTTCAATTAACATTTGCTAAAATGTAAAAAGAAGGGGTAAAATGGTATTCAGCCTTTGTCTCTAAGTGTGATTTTTGATTTTTGCTCTGGCAAACATGTACATCATTTAGGCAAGTGGGTGAACATGGAAATCTTACCACAGAAAAACTTGATACATTCATTCAATATTGTGTGAACTTGTTCAGGAGGAACTTGGCTGTAGCAAATATTTTATTTATGTCTAAAAGATTGACATGCTGAAGTAATATGAAGGAACTAAACTAAATGTCAGAAAACATTGAACTACCAGGCATTTATCATTTTTTAGGTTCAGAAGTTCAGATGCTTGCAGCAGACACCAACTCCTACTCCTTCAGACATTCAGCATGAACAGATCAACGCATTTCCAGGCATCTCTTGTTTGAGGCCGTTGTCTTAAAGGGGGGAAAATGGCTCCAGGCAATTCAGTTGAAAGTGAAGTAAAAGGCTGAACAGGTTTTTTTTTTAATTACACAACTGTCATACCAGAAGCTGGAGGCCTTTGAGGTTAGCGGGCTTCAGCTTTTTGTACTGCAAGTGAATTCGTGAGAGCAGGTCTATGCTGAGCTTACCAAAGGAAATGATGATACTTTCCAGAGATCCAAGCTTTAATGAATGCAGACACCACAGGCTCTGGCCCTCATCCCCGTACTCAACAGTGAGCTCTCACAAAAGTCCATTTGACTGATGATCATTAGACTGAAACATTTCAAACTTAATGCCCAGCATTCATACAGATGATGCAAATTCTATGTTGTGACCTCATTTTAGGCCAAAATCTCCCAGACAGTCATGCCTCCCGTTGTGGTGCCTATTTCTGCTTTTAACCACTGGACCTTTTGTCTTGTTACACTTGCACTGGCAGATTTCCAGGAACAACAGCGCACATGTACCCAGACTATTTTGATGACCTGACCTACAGTTTTTTTTTGTTTGTTTTTTTCTGGTTCTACCATCTTGCAGAAATTTCCACTTGCACCCAACAGAAAGCTGCAAATTATGCACATGTTGTTTCAAGGTTTGCAGTGCATACCATCTTACCTTCAGAGAAAAAAAATACCCTTCCTGTTTCAAGCTCTACAGAAGCCATTCTCTCCAATCAGAAAAAGTAAACATGACACACTGCCCTGAAACATGCTGAGCATGTTAGAGTTCTAAGTTAACTGTCCTCATTCGATTTTAGAGGCCTTTGCGACTTTATCTACCTTACAACATGCATGACAAACCCTCCAAACTACTGATGAGTCAGCATGTTATCAGCAGGTTCCACACGCAGCCAGGCTTATATGTTTTTTGCATCTTGTCATTTGCCTCTAAAGAGATGTACGTACTGGTAAAACAGATTCTTAACCCTACTGAAACCCTAAAAAAGAGAAAGAGATGAAGAGAGGTTTAGAAGCCCTTGTAACTTCGGGTCACTTTGACCTTAAGGCCACGGGAGGATTAAGAAATGTAAAGAAAATGTATAACATTCTTTTTGTTTGTTTGTTTGTTTGTTTTTTGCCTAGTCTATATAATCTATCTTCACTGTTCCTTCAGGGTCACAGGTCATTGTAAAAATAGTGGGGTACATTATTTTACACAACATCTAAAGTATTGTGTTGGGATGGGTTTTCTTTTTGTTCTTATATTCCTTTTAATTTATATACCAATTTTAAATATTAGAATCTGTAACATAAACTTAGTTTAGGTTTGATTTGTGCTCATGATTGTGTTTTGAAAAATGCACATTTATAAACTTTTAAACTTGTGCCAGTTCCCTCAATCAGTGACTTTTGTCCCCCTATCACTTCCAAGCAAAGGTAAAGATAAAGATAAACTTTAATTGTCTTTTATGTAGTTAGCGTCTAAAGAAATATTGAAAGACTGTTTCAGCAAATCTCTTTTCTCTTTTAGATTTTTTTTCATGTCAGATAGCTTTAATATTCACCTCGTGCCTTAACATGCCCGTCCATTTTATTTTTTCCTTTACTTTCTTGAGAAAAGTACCTTAGAGGCAATTTTTCCTCAAGGGTTGTAGTGACGCCCCCACCCCCACCCCCACCAGGTCCATCCTTTGAGACAGTAAACTACAACAAGGAAGTAGGGGTTTGGGTGTGACCATAGGAATGTTACGAAGAGAAACAAACCTGAATTAATAGTGTGCTCTACTGCATACGCAGACACAAAAAATACAGTCTGACCCCATTAGAGTGGCCTTTATTACTTTACAATTAAAGTTAGATAAAACCTGCTGGGTGAATTTTGGATTTTTAAACATGAAAAAGCAACATTTTACACATAGAATAATACTTAAAAAGTAACTTAAAACATTTCACCCACTGTGTCTCTCACTGCTATAGCACACGGTTTTGTCCTAAATATCCACAGAATGCGTACGTCCAAACTCTCATTGACTTCCATTGTATTTGAACTCAGAATTTTCCTTTTAAAACTGAAAGTGGTGGATCTTTTTAACTTGTCATATCTCCTACATATTTCCAGTCGTATCTTCTTGACATAAAGATTTACATGTTAGATAACCGGACACTTTTGTCACTTAGAGCTAAGAATATTTTCAATTCTGTCAGCTTAACGCTCCTGAAGCCCTCAAAAGATAGAGAGACAAAAAGATTTTACTCGAATGCCACTGGAGGGTCAAATTATTAAGAAATTAAGCTCCAAATTACAATTGGGCTGTACAGAAGCAAGCTGATGGATGCTGGAATTTCAAGCATAGCTACATTAACACCGTTGAAAATGTCTTCAGCCATTTTGTAGTTTAAACACAACATTTAAAAAGATTTCATTGAAATTTGTTTGTGTGTTTTATGTGTGTCTCTGCTGCTGACTGATCATTTGAATCTAACCCATTTAATCTTACTCTGATTCCAGAAGTTATAGTCTGTGTCAATCATGGCTTCATCTAATTCGGTTGAACAAAGACGCGTGATTGATCCAGACCTCAGCCCAATAATTGGTCCTGTTCCATAAATGACCTCTGGGAACTGTGAGCAAGTTCCAACCAACGACACAAGTGCTTCACTGTCAAAGGAAGAAATTGAAAACCCGTTTGCACTTTCATGTAAATAAAGCAGGAAAATGCAGCAGGAAAGTGTGTTCTTTTTGCCAGAGGAATGAAACCAAACTGGGGTTCTGTGCGAGGTTCAGCAAAAAGCAGAAACAGTGGGACAAAAACTATTTTGTATGTTTTAGATAGAACAGACCATATATAGGCTAAGAAGCTCCTGAGTGGATTTACAAGTCATTGTTCAGTCAGATAAAGTTCCAACAGAGCGAACGCTTGTAAAAACACTTTACAGCACCATTCAACAACTTTTGGCCTGTGACGTAAAGATATAGCTCAAACAATGAATAACACTGTCCTCATGGGAGTCTGATTCATTTAAAACATGTTTTACAAGATGCTGTCAGGCTTCAGTATACACGGATAAGAAAAAAAAAATCTTCCAAGCAGCACTTCTCCTGTACAATCACAAGTGCATCCCTGCTTGTCATGCAAATGAAAACAATATTATTCCAAGCTGTGTTAAAACTTTACTGTACTTCGTCATAAAGAAGGCATGATGGTTTTTCTTCTTCTTTTTATCTTTGGTTGGCAGAACAATGACCAATCTCCTGGGAGTCACTTTTTTTGTTGTCTTTCTTATTGATCTGGACAGACAAAGAGAAACGCTTAGCAGGAGTATTTGGCTCTTGTTTAAGAGGGTTAAAGGTCATATGGTGGAAAAGACAACCACCTATTTCTTTAGCATAATGTCCGCTTAAGTCAAGTATTCTGCAGTATTGCTTGCAGCAGGATAAATCGTGTAAAATGATGCAGGTTACATCTGTTTAACAACAAAAGAAAAAGTCCTCCGCTTGTAATTTGTGAGAAAAAAATGTGAAAAAGGTTAACTGTAAAGAATTTCAAAACAAAAAAAGAAAGTCAAAGTCATCATGTCTCTCCTGACTTTAGTTTTAAAATATAAATGTAAATAAATTACAGCTTGAAATTTTACTGCAAAACATATGAAAAGGAAGACTGACCACAGCAATCTGAGGACCTGATGTGCTGTTGCCATCATGCCACTTACTTAAAATAAGCCATTTTGTTTTCATCATGCCTGTTTTCTTCAGCTTTACGATTGAAAAAAAAAACCCCATTCTTCTAACCCTCATTGAATGCATTAAAGGTTTTATTATTTTTATCATGGCTTTTAGCATTGGCTCAATAAAAAAAAAAAAACATGTCAAAGGCTTCATAAATCAGTGTAGCTAAAATGAGTGGAAATTGGGTGGACCAGAGGAATTCTAGTCCTTTGTTCTTCCAGAGGCTCCAATGATTAATGTGCAAATAAATAGGCTGCAAGCCGAGTACTAATTCTTTGCCACTGAAAGCAATAACTCAGATCTTCTGTAGTGGGGTTCTAAGGAAAGATTATGAACAAATAATATGTTACCTGTTTAGATAAGTGAATGACCTCAGATCACAGAAACAGAATTTAATTCTGACTAGATTGATGAGCTAACAGCTAATCAAAGCAGGGCCAAGACTAAAGTATATTGGGCATATCCTTGCTGAAAATCCCCAGTAAATAAATATCTGGTGTTTTGTGTTTTTTTGTCCTCTGAAACCATGAGTTATGACATGATCGCAGGGTAATTTTGTCCAGAGAGCGAGACCAAAACCAGACACGGAGACAACAGCTGATGATAAGTGTGTTTATTTACAAGGTGACTTATATACAGTGCGTGCTTCGTGGTAGGATCTGGAAAGCAAGAGGAACAGAGTGAGTCTCGGGCACCAATCCTACTATCAGCTGAGCACTGCAAGATGGTTTAATTCTTGTTCTTTTGATCTTACAGGTCCAGGAGGTGTCCAGTGGCGAGGAGGAGATGAAGGAGGCGTTTAGGTGATCCAGGAGTTGACAAGCCAATAATCCTGTCCAGGTGAGTATCCAAGTGTCCGAGGTAGGTATCCGTGAACCCGTAGCTCCGTGACGTGGCATAGAATCTATAAACAAGAGGCATAGAGAACGTAGTCAAAAAGGTTACCAATCTTGATTAGAAACAGTGGCTGCGAATCTAACCCAGGAGGTTCGATGCTCCAGCGAAGGTCTGGTCTCAACTGGAGGCTTAAGTACTGGCAGTCTTCATCATCCTGATCTGGATCACCTGTGAAAGTAGGAACTAGAGGAGCCGCCCCAAGGCGGGGTTAAGAACCCAGATCCCTACAGTCCCCCCCCCCCTCAATGATCGCCCCTTGGCGATCGAAGACGCCTCTCTGGATGGGTCCTATAAAAGTCCGTAATCAACGTAGGGTCAAGAATAAATGATCTAGGGACCCATGTGCGTTCCTCAGGCCCATACCCTTCCCAGTCGACAAGGAACTGCCATCCCCTGCCTCTCTGCCTGACGTCCAATATACGGTTTACCGTAAATGCAGGCTGGTTATCGATTAACCGGGCGGGAGGGGAGAGGACGGTCGGAGGGCTCAACGGACTGTCCACTACTGGCTTGATCTGAGACACGTGAAATGATGGATGGATATGCATAGAGGCTGGCAGAGTCAACCGAACTGATGTGGGGTTTATGATTTTCACGATGGGGAATGGCCCGATGAATCGAGGCGCCAGTTTTCTGGTGGTGCCTCTCAAAGGGATGTCCTTGGTGGATAGCCAAACCCTATCGCCCACATTGTAATTGGGTGCAGAGGAGCGATGACGGTCTGCATACCTCTTATTCTGCTCCTTAGTTCTCTGAAGGGCTCTTCTGGCCTGCCTCCACATGCTTCTGCATCTTCGCAAATGAGCCTGCACAGAAGGAACAGTTAGTTCAAGCTCAAAACTCTGAAACAGTGGGGGGTTGTAACCCAAAGACGCCTCAAATGGTGATAGTCCTGTGGCTGACGAGATGTGTGTGTTGTGGGCATATTCGATCCAGACCAGTCTCTTGCTCCAGGTAGAGGGATTATCGCTGGCTAAACACCTGAGAGCCACCTCCAGTTCCTGATTGCAGCGCTCAGTCTGACCATTGGACTGAGGATGGTACCCCGATGTGAGACTCACCCTGGCTCCCAGTCCTTTGCAAAAATTTTGCCAAACCTGAGATGTGAACTGTGGCCCTCTGTCGGACACAATGTCTATTGGTATACCATGTAGCCGAAAAACATGCTGTGTAATTATTTCGGCGGTTTCGAGGGCGGTAGGCAACTTGGCGAGAGGGACAAAATGAGCGGATTTTGAGAATCTGTCGACTATGGTGAGTATAACAGTGTGCCCCTGGGAGGGAGGTAATCCCGTGACGAAGTCTAGGGCGATGTGAGACCATGGGCGGTTAGGAATGACAAGGGGTTGTAACAAACCGGCTGGGGGCTGGTTACTACCCTTACAGCGGGCACATGTAGGACAAGCGGAAACAAATTCCTTAACGTCTGCCATCAAACTAGGCCACCAGAAATAACGAGTTGTCAGCTGGGTCATGCAATGTAGCCAATCGAGGACTCTGGGTCTCACAGTTGTAGGGACATATGTTTTTCCAGGAGGACCCCCTCCAGGGTCAGGTTCCCTCCGTTGGGCCTCCTGGATTTCCCTCTCAGTGTCCCAGGTTAAGGCACCTACGATTAGTGAGGGAGGAATAATTGGTTCCTCCTCTTCAGGGGAATCAGAACTAGCCCACAGCCTGGACAATGCATCTGGCTTCACGTTTTTCGAACCTGGCCTAAATGTGATGGTGAAGTTGAACCTCCCCAAAAACAGTGACCACCTAGCCTGTCGGGGGTTCAACCTCTTAGCTGTTTGAAGAGAGGCCAGGTTCTTATGATTCGTCCAGATGATGAACGGTACCTCACACCCCTCTAGCCAATGTCTCCACTCTTCCAGCGCTAACTTGATGGCTAGCAGCTCCCGGTTGCCCACGTCGTAGTTCTTCTCAGCTGGTGTAAGGCGGCGGGAGAAGTAGGCACAAGGGTGGACCTTGCTGTCCTCGGAGGACCTTTGAGACAGGATGGCCCCAACACCTGAATCTGAAGCGTCCACCTCAAGGATGAACTGAAGTTCGGGGTTTGGATGACGTAGTATAGGGGCTGAAACGAAACGAGACTAACTCATCAAAAGCGGACTGGGCTTCGGCAGACCAGACAAAAGGCTGTTTAGTGGAAGTCAATTGTGTGAGAGGGGTGGCAACCCTACTGTAGTCCTGAACAAACCTTCTATAGAAATTTGAGAAACCTAAAAACCTTTGTAGTTGTCTGCGGTCAGAGGGGATGGGCCAGTCGGCAACAGCCCTGATCTTCTCTGGATGGGTCCGATAATGGCCTTGTCCGAAAATGAAGCCCAGGAAGCTGACGGTGGTGACGCTGAACTCGCATTTCTCTGCCTTCACAAATAATTGGTTCTGGTTTAGTCGTTGGAGGACTGCTCGCACTTGGGCCCGATGTTGTGTTGGATCCTGGGAATAGATTAGAATGTCATCCAGATATACAAAGACGGAAATGTTCAAAAAGTCACGTAACACGTCGTTTATGAGGGACTGAAAAACTGCAGGTGCATTTGTGAGACCAAAAGGCATGACCAGGTATTCAAAATGTCCGAGAGGGGTTTTGAACGCAGTCTTCCATTCGTCCCCCTCCCGGATCCTTACCAAATGGTAAGCGTTGCGGAGGTCCAGTTTAGTGAAAATCTTGCCAGCATGAAGTTGTTGGTGGACAGAGTCAATTAATGGGAGAGGATACTTGTTTTTAATTGTAATGTGGTTTAACCCCCGGTAGTCTAACCCCCGGTAGTCCTTCTTCTCGACAAAGAAAAACCCCGCGCCTAGTGGAGAGGTGGATGGCCGTATGATGCCAGAGGCAAGAGAATCTTCTATATATGTTTTCATTGAGTCGCATTCAGGGCCCGAGAGGTTAAACAACCGACTAGATGGTAAGGGTTCTCCTGGTCGTAACTCAATTGCACAGTCGTAAGGTCTGTGAGGTGGTAAAGACAGGGCCCGTGCTTTACTAAAAACTGTAGCCAGGTCGTGATATTCGGTGGGTACCTTGGAGAGATCGGTCTGTGTCTCTGAAATGTCCTTAGTGCTTGGGACTGGTAAGGCAGATTGAAGACAATGTTGTAAACAGAAAGGACTCCACGAGTCGATTCTTTTAGCTGACCAATTTATGACTGGATTGTGTCGCTGTAACCATGGAAAACCTAGTACTAACTGTGAAGATGGGGCAGAAAATACTAAAAATTCAGCTGTCTCTCTGTGATTTCCTGACGTGATGAATTGTAATTGGGGAACCTTAACTTCAATACGGGCGATAACCTGACCAGAAATATCCATAACCGGAAGGGGTGACGATAATTATACTGTCTTCAACTGCAACTGTTCGACTAAATCGCCAGATATGAGGTTTTGTTCGGCACCGGAATCAATTAACGCGTGTATAGGAATCTTTATCTGTTGGTTGATGATGGTGGCATGAACAAATAGTCGTGAGCCGAGGGGTTGCGAAAAACTACTCACTAGTACCCCCCGGACACCTAGTGAGTTTGTCCTTTTAAATTCGGACACTTAGCCCGGAAATGATTCTCTTCCCCGCAATAGGAGCATTCCCTGCACTCCAATTTATTCGGTCAACAAGTTCTTTCACATTGCCTCTCCCTCAAACGATTATCTAGACGGATGGACAAGGTAATTAAATCGTCTAGGGAGCGTGGTTCATCCCGACCAGCTAACTGATCCTTGATTTGCTCTTGTAGTGCGTGAATGAAAACCCCCTTTAATGCGGGCTCATTCCACCTGGATGTTGCGGCTAAGGTACGAAAATCGATCGCGAATTGTGCCACCGAGCGCTGCCCTTGCTTCAGATTCCACAACTTCTGCGTGATTTCGGTTTCATTAAATCGAGTGCCAAATGTTCGTTCAAAATCCTCAATGAACTGGTCAAACGGTGTTAGCAGGATAGCACGAAAGCTATATTTGGCCTCGGCCCATTTCAAAGCTCTGTCACGTAGTAGCCCAATGACGTAAGATATCTTAGACGCGTCGTCGATGAAAGACTGAGGTGAACGAGCAAAAACTAGTGAACATTGCAGTAGGAAACCAGCACACTTACCAATTTCACCAGTGAAGTGCTCGGGGGTTGGAGATGGGACCTCACGGAAATGTCCGAAAGTGTGTTCCGGGAGAGACGATGCGGAGGAAGCGGATCCCTACAAGTTAAACCAGCTGACAACACCACTTTACAACCAGACGAAAACAAAGGGGGAAGATAATCAGGGATAATTAAGGAAAAAGGAGGCTCTTTTATTTATTTGGCGATTTCTAAACAACACAGGCAACACAGGTTCACTAATTTAGCACTCTGTTAGAAAGTACCACTCATCTGCAAGACATGTGCAAACTCAGACAAATGCCACATGACTCAGTCCATATTTTTGGCTGTCAGATAAGGAAACATCAAGCATTTCTCTTCCTGCTACTTCTGCTCTTTTATTTATAGCCTTTGAACTGCACAATGTCCCATTTTAATTAACCTTGATCATGATCCAATATCCAATCCAATTCTCTCCTTACATGTGTGCTGCAGCAGCAATTTTTGCATAACATAGATATTTTTGCCAAGATATGCAGGTGATGTAACTATTTATCTTCTAAAAAAATCCATATAGACAGAGCTGTTCAGGGGTCAGAATTGGTTATCTTACCTTTGACAAAGTGGCAATAAATGATTATCTTTATTCAGAGATAATCAATATACTGTTGGCTGATTCTTTCTCAGCAAACAGACTGAACTGGAGACCTCAATATCAGCTGGGCAGCCATGTTATAGCATTGAGTTTATCTTGAAACAACATGAGTCATAACAGCACAAACAAGCTGAAAATTATCAGACTTCAAATTCTAAAGCTTAGTGTGAGAAAAGAAGAACTACTTGGATGAAATTAGACTTTGTTTACTTTTTGATTTTCTCGATTTTTAAAAATGTGTATATTTGTATAGCATATCCTATCGCTCTGCTCAAACTTTAATTTAGTAACAATTACGGTAAATTGACAACACATTTTTGATGTAAGACAAGAACCAAAATTGGACAAACTTAAAAAGAAAAATCATTACAGAAATAAAATCTTTCTGCATTATTCAAAGGGACAGTACATGTGTTATTTTACATTTGTAAACTTACAATAATCTCTGAGAGATGATTCAAGATCCTATTAACTGCATGTTTTAGAAAATCTTGCAATAAAATTCTGGAGGTTACAGTTTTCACAATAAAATGCCCTATGTGTCCCATATTTTATGCTTCATTGCCGTCTATTGCAACGAAGCATAAAACTGGTTGAAGACTGAAGAAAACTCTAATTTCTTTCAAATTAAGAATAATGTATGACATATATGGCATTAATGCAGTGAATATTAAACAATAATCAGTCTAAAAGTTCATTAAATAAAGTAATTATGTTTTATAAAGTCCTTATATGTCTTTAAATAATTTTACATAATTTATTTCCTTAACCTTCTTAGACCTGGCGTCCATTGAAATTATAAATGCACGTGCCATGCAAGAGTTTGGGTCTTAGGAGGTTAAAGAGATTAGATAATATTAAAAACATACAGGTAAACTGTAAAACTGAAAACTTAATTCAAAAATGATCTGCTTTGTTGAAGCAGATTTGTACATTACTTCCTTCCATCAGCAAAAACTTCATATCCTCAAGACTATTGGGTTGTTCAGATGATCCCATCAAGCAACAACCGCTCAAGTTGACATTCACACCTACAGGCAAGACACTTAACTTAACCTGAATGTCTTTGAACTGTATGAGGAATTTGGAGCACCCAGATAAAATCAGTGAACATGTGACCTCCACTTAAAAAGGTTTCAAAGGGCTGCCAGGTTTACATCATGTCCTTCTCTGTGTGCAACAACACCAACATATTATCCAGCTGCATTCATTCTACTACATATGTACAGTAGACATAAAGTTCTAGCTCCACTTCGGCCCACCACCTGCAGAGAGAGTAGTCACTGTTGGATTCAATGTGACCCAGGTGGTAGGTGGAGCCCTAGGCCTGCTGATCTCTGGCAAAACTGTCTCTACAGCATGAGTAGTGTCACCTTGCTGACAAAAAATGAGCTAGAGGTTGTGTGTGAGGGTGAGCCTTACCAACTAGATATAGTTTGACTCAACTCCATGCACAGCTTGGAATCCATCTCCTGGAGAGGGGCTTGACTCTCTCCTACTCTGGAGTTAACCAGAGAGGAAGGCGTTGGGCGGATGTGGGGATACTCACAAGCCCCCACCTAAGTGCCTCAGCATTAAAGCTCTTCCTGGTGAATAAGAGGCTCACCTCTCTTTGACTCCAAGATAAAAGAAGGAAGGCTCTGACTTTTGTTTTTGCTTATGCACCGAACAGTGGTTCAGATTACCCGATCATTCTCAGATTCTGAGTATAACCAAAGCAAGTTTGTCTGCATTCTTGACACAAAGTTGAGCTTCTTCCTGGTGTGGGTTGGACTTTGCCAGGGCTGTCTCTTGTCTCCTATCCTGTTTGTGGTGTTCATGGACAGGATCTAATGGCACATTTGTTGCAAAGAAGTGTTTCAGTTTTGGGAACTTGAAGGCCAACAGATGATGTGGTTCTGTTGGCCTCTTCAAACCGTGACCTTCAGCATGAACCGTGGCAATTCACAGCCAACTGTAAAGTGGTGGGAATGAAAGTCAGCTCCTTTAAGTCTGTGGCCATGGTTCTCAATCGGAAAAAGATGGAAGGTCGTCTCTGGGTCAAGCCTGAGTCTCTGTCTCAAGCAGAAAAGTTCAATTATCTGGGAGTTTTGTTCACAAATGAGGGCATGAAGAATGGAGCTGAAGATAGACAGGCAGATTTGGGCTTTGTTTGCAATAATGAGGACATTGCTTCAGTTTGCCACAGTAGAGAAGGAGCTGAGCCAAAGCTCTTGATTTAGTGGTCCATCTACATTCCAGTCCCAACATATATTCATAAGTTATTGATCATGACCAAAAGAATGAGATTCTGCAAACAAGCAGTAGAAATGAGCTAATGCTGTGAAGTGTCTAAGGTTATCCTTAAATAAAGGGTCAGGAGTCAGCTGATGTGGTTTGTGCATCTCATTAGGATGCTTCCTTGGTGCCTCTCCCTTGAGTTTTTCCAGGATGGTACCATTCGAAAGAGAACCCAGTGCAGAACTCACTGCTGGGATTACATATCCTCTTTAGTTGGAAGACTCCTAGGAAAAACTTTGTGGTGTTGTTGGGCGAGGGATGGTTTCCCTCCTAGATCTGTTGCCTCTATATAGCCTGACCCTGGATAAGCGGGAAAAAATGTGTGATGGATATAATTCCAACAACAATAGAGTGCACTGATCTGCAAGTTTATCTTTTGTTTTTATTTAATGTTGGGGTTTTTCTTAAGTTTTTCAAAGCTCTGTTTTATTCACTTTGATGTTGTGCTTAGCTCATATTTTTACCCATATCCTGTGTATTTAAAAGTTGTAATACCTTTGTTATTTATGGTTTGGTGTATATATGTATTTAAGTATATATTTTATACATGTACATATTTTGTATTATTTAAAAATCACGATTAAACTAAAATGCCTAATGTAGCTTTATGTAGCCTTATTAATACAGAATAAATTTAAACAATGACACAGTGAAATAAACTATACAAATGAAAATTATCCTGTGCTTTTATTAAGTGGCAGGATAGTTTTGTTCCCAGCTGCTCCTCTTGCCACGTGATTGTGGTTGTTCTTCTAAGGCCAGCTTTACCTTTTCACATGATTATGTAAATATCTAGAATGAAAATCTAGAATGAAAAAACCTAAGTTTCTTTACAAGATTGACAACCAGCTTTGTAGAGCCACTAAGCTCGATTTTTATTGTCAATGCTAATTAAACTTGATCCCCTAAAGATACCCTGGGTATGAGAATCTGCTTTGTTCCTCCCTGAAGTTTAGTTCAGTTTAGTTTAGTTTCTTTTCAGATATGTTATCCTGATTAATCTGTGCTTATTGTTTGTGATAATGTAAAACATCTATTTTACTGCCGTCACCTTATCTTCTGCCTCCAGTGTTCTGTATTTGGATCTTCCCTCTTCAACCATCCACCCTTTTGACAACAGTCTGATCTGACATAAAATGGATCCAGCACCCTATGCTTTTCTTCTCCAGGTTTAGCTCAGTGTGTGAGAGCTTAATTGTGGCAATCTTCAGCTCCACCCATCTATAGTCTGTTTGTGTACTACCTAGTTGAGAAGACAATCATTTCTATGGCAGGAAATTTGTGAATCGTTAAGACACTGAAGGAGCATATTTAAATCTCACCTGATTAATCTAGAGAAACATTTTCTTTGGTTAGCCAGGTGGCAACTGGTTTCCAGTTGCAACTACCTCAGCCTGAGCCACACTCTCTGCCTCAGACTAGTTCCAACCATTTTTTTTCCCAAACTTGGACATATAAAAATATGTCTTAAATCAGCTGCAGAACATGCACACAAACAAAAGATCCCTGTTTGATTTATTAATAAGATTTAACACAAATAGTGCTTTTGGATTCCAGTACCCTACCACAGTTCAAAAACATCCATGTTTAAGTTATTTTATGACTATGAATTGACCTTAGGTATGAGTGAGAGCATGCAGGGTTGTCTCATGTGTGTCGGTGATAGACTGGTGACCTGTCAACCTCACCTCCTGCTCAGTGACAGCTGGAACAAGCTCCACCCCCTGATGACCTTTAACAGGATAAAGAAGGTATGAAAAATGCATACAAAAAATATCTAAATGATCTTGCAGAAGAGATAAATAAAGGACAATTTTGATGGCACAGGACCAAAGTCACTTCCTTCTTTTACAATGAGCTGCTGCTACCTGTGAGTCACACTTCTGTCTGGCATTTAGATAAAATGAATGACCCGATTCGCAGCTAGAGAAATTGAAATGCAGATGTTCTGATTGCTTATATGCAGGTCATATACTACAAAGCTTGAGGCCATCCAAACCTCAAGGCTTAGTTCATCTTAGCTGATTAAAGTCAGTCTGGCAGTTTCCTGTTTTCCTCTGAAGGGACTTTCTTCAGATTGAGGATTTTACAGTAAGAGCACCTCACTGTCAAATCAGTTAGTCATATTGGGAGGGAGAAATTTTCTTTTCATCCAATGAACATATTTAAAAGAATGACCCCACAGCCATAGGCTCCAGATGAATAGTGAATGAGTATGTGGAAATCAAAAGATTAGACAGTGGGAACCTGGAAAAACCTGCAGATGTGCAGATATGTTTGTCTTTCGTTTCTGTTTGCTAGGCTGCTTAGCAGGGATGTAATTTTATGTTTAACTGAGGTTTAGGTGTGATAAAGCTGGGTCTTATCAGGGTGTGGTACCTTAAACTGAAAAACCTAATCTCAAACCTTAACTTCCTCCGGAACAAGTTAAGGTTTGAGATAAGAGATCGACACGTGTAAAGGCAAAACAAACCATTTGTCATGCAACCGTACGGTAACTGACTGACGACGTAAGTGAATGGTTATTGATTGATTAAACACCTGCGGTATGAACAAAGCAGCTATAAACATAGCACTAAACATGGCCAGTAATAAACACAAAAAGGACAAAGTAAAAACATGTTGCTTATAAGTTATTGGATAAAATGTTGCTCATAAATTATTGTGACTCGTCTGCCAGCTGGTTGTTACAGCCCAAAATCACACTCCTACAGCTATTTGGTAGGAAACCATGTACATGTTGTCAGAGAGTTCAGTGTTTAGAAAGGTTTAGAAATCTCTTTGGCATAACCTTTAACCCCTAACAGTAAACAAAATGGAACATATAAAAAACTAGACAAGCATAGGTTTAAATGAAGCTGTCTGGCCCGCCAACTCCAGGCGACTTGTTAATTAGCTGTAAGTTGAACTGCTGACAGTCACACAAAGGCAGAACTGTAGTCAGTGGAGTGAACGTTGCCAGCCTGCTCACCAGCTGAACCGTATTTGGCTTTTTCTATGAGATACTGAAGCAGTAACCAAAACAAAATTGCAACTTTGGAACCTCGTCTGGAAATATAAAAGGCTTCCAACAATCACTCACTGACCAAGAGTCCAAATAAACCCAGCAGGGAGCGTTGCACATCATCCTGTTCACAAAGAAAGCAAAGATATCTACAAGCATCTTATGTTGTAAGTTATTCCCCTACAACACATGTGTCAAACTCAAGGTCTGTGGGCCAAATTGTGCCCATGTTTACATTTTATTTGGCAACCAAGATATTTTAACTGTATTAGATCTGGCCCATCAATCTTCGTGTAAAAAGAATGAGCATATTTTGTACAAATTTCTCATGACAGATAGGTAATTTTGAAGCCAAGAAAAGTAGCTTAGAATTTTTTTTGTAATTTTTGATTTCATATGGAAAGAGCAAAAGAGAACAAATTTTTTGGTATGATCTTCTTCTTTCAAAACCAAATATTCAGATTTTTGGTGTGTTTTCTTTTGTTAAACTGAATTGATAAGACTGTCATAAAGTGTATTACTAAAAAAAATGTATTACTAAAAAATAATAAATGAATGAGTTGCTGATAGAGAGAAAAGCAATGAATGTAAATGTATTTTTGAAAATCTGATCATTTTTCTTTACTCACAAAGTTATGCATGTTCTTAACTCTAGAATGTCATAGGGAAAACATCATTTGTGTTTTTTTATAAAAAATAAATTTGCATATTACATCTACAACTCAAGGTTAATTTATATCCTTTTTTAAAAAAAATTGACCGAGATTGGCCTTTGGCTCTGACCAAGTTTTTAATTTTGTACCCCATGAGTGAATGAGTATGACACCCCTTCCCTAGAAGCTGGTCAGCTCTCTTTGAACAATGTGTTTTTTTTTTCCTGTCTGCTTCACTTCAGTCAAACAAAACAGAAGAAAATACACACCACTGCTCTTTCACTTCACTTCTTTTTCATCTCTCTGCCTCATGCCAGGCAGCAACACAACAGAGTCAGGAGGGAAACTGTCAGGGATAGACACACATGATGCAAATTATGTTGCTATTATTTGTAGAATAACTGCTAAGACAATATATGAATGTATGAGTTTCACCTTCTGCCATGAAAGGCGCAAGGAGGATCTCTTCTAGTGTGTGGAAATTATACAGCCTACGATCCAAATCCTCACTTTCCAAGATGAGGATGAATAATTTAGTTACCTATTATTTGTTTTACAAGTAGACTAATTGTTTTGCTGTGAGGTCTACAGTAGTCAACACTTGCCTAAAAAACTTTAACAGTTGTAGCTAGATTAATAGTTGTGATCCATAAAAGGTGGTGTATCATAACATTTCAGAGCTTCAGACTGTATGCACCACTGCACTTTCACTTCACTTCTGGTTTTTTCCTTTTTTTTCTATCCCAGACAGCAACACAAGGTTTTTTGTGCGTTCGTTTGTCTTTTAGTAAAATATCTCGTGAAGCTGCGGACAGATTTTCATGAAACTATCAGAAAATAATTTGTGGCTGTACATTTACAACAGATTACCCTATGGACTCAAAGAATAACTGTGTGATTCAAATTGAAAGAGTTGTAAAGGTTTAAATAATTGTGTCTGAATGAACTGCTATGACATTTTGAAGACTGGAGTTATTTTAGGGTGACTAAACATCTGTTTTGGAAGTGAGTCTGCTCGACAGTATTGACGACTTAATACTGACTTGTCTGAGCAACCCACTTTTAAAATGGATTTTATCAACCTGAGACTTAACCCTAAAGGAAGAGCAAAGAAAGAAACAAAATCCTAATAAAAGCAAACCACAAAGCATGCTGCAGAAACAAACAAACAAAAAAAAGCACTATAGCTACAAAGTATTGTGAGCTTAGAAAATTAGCATAGACCTTATGTCAATGTCTGGCAAAAACCCTGTATCTCCATTTTACCGCTTATTGTTTTTGCTGTGTTAACTGCCTGCGTTCTGCTGACAACAACTCTGTGCTGTCATGCTCAAAGTACTTTGCACATGAGAATCAACAGAGCAGCCTGCATGCATGAGCAAGTACCGTGACCCCAACTTTGCAGGTCAACAATCTCTCACTGCCTTTGATGATATTATTGAGAGGCAATAAAACATGTCTCTTTGCACTGCCTCTGTCTTAGTAATAATATGGAGATGAATGCATGTTATCTGTTCTCCCAGTGATGAACCTCGATGATCTTGGCTCCACAAAGAATGGGACAAGTCTACAGGATGATGCTAATTAGAAGCCATTTTCACAGTAATGATTTTATAGCATAATGACAGAGCTTTGAAACTGTTAAAAATGGTAATAAAAATAAAGTTTAAAGTAGCTGAGTCCTGTGCTTTTCTTTGAGTGAGATTAGTTGCTCTTCTGGTAAACTTATGTTATTGTTCCTTATCTGAACTGTTTAATTTTCCCCATCAGATGACTCCTCTCTGCAAAACAAGTGACCCGTATGTTGTCTTCCTATCGTTTATGATATCAATTGATACATGGCCCATTTCTGCAAATCTGAGAGACATACAGCATCAGGAACATAAAAACAGAAATAGATACTTCATTATTTTTTCAGGAGTTCTGTATTTATACAGAAAAAAGTAATGACAAGGGTGAAGAAAAGGGTAAAAACAAAAATGACTAAAACATTTGATAACAGATTTAAAAAATAAATTATGTAGTGTAAACATGAGATTATTAGACCATCATATCAAATTCATTCCACTGGCTTAATGTTGGCTTCTATGGTTTTCAAAAGCACCAAATGCACAAGAAAGGCCACTCCTGTGGCAGACATTGTCTACATTTAGTCATTTAAATGTAATATTTCCTTTTTAAGAAGCTTATAAAGTTTTAGGAAATCCTGATTCACCCCTTGAGTTTTTCTGCTATAGCCCCTGATTGCTGGAGAAGCTGACATAATGAAGTGACTATATTTCTTCATCTCTACTACAACTCTTTCACTCAAAGTGTCACTCAGGACTATATGTACCTTTCTGCAAATACCATTCAAACACTGAGAGGTTTTTTGTTCTTTCTCTCTTTTTTGTCCCTTCAACCAATCAGGGCAACAAAGAAATCCCCTAAAAATGTATGCATTTGCTATAATTTGCACTGTGCCGCAGCGGGTTCGCTCTGTTGCATTGGAGCAAGAAGGCTGCAGGGTTGACTCCTATCTGAGGCTTTTCTGCATGGACTTTGCATGTTCTCCCAAGGTTTTCTCTGGGTACTCTGGTTTCCTCCTACAGATTAAAACCCTGCACGTTGGATTTATTGGCAATTCTAAATTGTAACAAGGTGTGAGCATGAATAGGTGTCATTCTCATTCATGCTTATGTACCTCTGTGATGAACCTGCAACCTGTCCAGGATGTGCCCCACCTTTTGCCCAATGACAGCTAGAGATAGACACCAGCCCCCACAACCTTAAACAGGAACAAGTGAGTAAAGAAATAGGTGGATTGATTTTTACCATTTTGTTTTTTAAGATTTTACCATTTTTTATCATTCCCTCAATAATCTTATAAGAAATCTATGTACTGTATATGTATGTAGAGTATGCATGTGCATACATGTATATTTACAGTATATATGTGTTTTTACAGTATGCGCATATTATTTTTAAATTGTGTTCAGCTTTATTCAGCACTTTGAGCTTTCCTTGTGTTTGAAAAGTGCTATATAAACAAAGTTGAATTGAAATGAACTTGAATAGAAGCCTGACTGTTGCAGAGGTTGAAATTCAAAAAGGGTGTTTATATAAACTCATTCTGATGCTTTCTGCCTCTTCTTGTTGCCTATTCTACTCATTGTTATGATGGCCTCCATTGCAAATCTGGTTTTATTCGGAGCGGTGATATTTGTTCTGCAGATCTCTGGATGGATTTAGTTTCTGTATGGGTAGGTGATGGCTATCACTAAAGAAACATTTATGTAAGATTATATTCTCTCCAAGTCTTTGTTATGGTAGAGCTGATGAAAGTTTGATTTTTCTGTAAAGATGTCAAGGCAAAGGCAGGGAGGGTAAATCTTGTGACTCAACTTGCTATGGAGGTACAGCAGGGAATAAATGTTAAAAGTAAGGAATGTAAATAAAGCTGGAAAAAAGGCTCTACCCCTACCATGGTACCATATGAAAGTTTTTTTTTATTTTCTTTATACTAAAGTGTATTAACTCACAATAACGTTTATGAAATTATTCTGTTCACTTGCAAAAATACTGCTGTTTCTCTAATGCTTCACCACATGAATGATAACTATCATGATGTAGTAATTGCTTTTTCAAGTGATTTAACATTAGACCTACTTGCAGGTTTCTGGCAGGGCCTAATATGGCTACACACACACACACACACACACACTCAGCTCGCCTTGCCCATGACAAGGAAAAGACTTGTTTGGCACCTTCGAAACAGCTTGACTCAGCAGGTTGTGTGCCTCAAGTTCCTTGTAACTTTTGAGTTCCTCCCTTGTTTAATATGAGACTTTATGAATGGCAAAGTCTGGCAAATCCTACAAGCATAGCGAATACAGGATGTTCATTTACAATTAAAAAAAAGGCTGGCAAAATGTGCAAGTGTTTCTTATTAAAAAACTAACATTTTCTGGTGTGCCTTACATTTGATTTTAAATAGTGTGTGTATTTAGAAAGTTCTCACAAAGTATGAGGTAGCCCCATACTGCAACAGATATTTTTTTGGGAAATTATGAAAAAGCAGGTTTGAATTGTCGCCCTGAGTATTCAAAAGGTACACTGATGACCTTGGATACGTGCCTGCACTTATACACATAAATGGCAAAAGGGTAGTTTGCTAATTTGTCCTATATCAGAGAGGATTTTTCTTCCTGTGAAAAAGAACAGCAAGTACCTTGATATCTATATTTTTGTTCAAAAATGAAATGTCAGGATGGTTGTAGCTGCTAGTTACAAGCTTATTAATCTTATTAATATAGTACTTTTTTAGGACAAGGAGCTGAAGACTCCTGCATGTACATAGGACTGATAAGACCTCAAACATTGAATCTAACTAACTATTTTACCACAAATTATATCTGGAGGAAGCCACTACCTGTTTATACAAACTTCCCAAAATACACAAAGATGAGCACCACTCAGACAGCAACACTAATTCTGTGACGTATATTATTGTGAAACATTTTGCAGGCATTTTAGCTTCTCTTGTCAGAACCATTCTGCATCACATAGAGGACACCAAGGATATTGCAAACGAAGTTCAACACTTGAAGCTGGCTCCAAGGGTGTTTCTTGTATCATTTGTTGTCACTTCATGTTTCACTTGTATACCCACATCACATTATCAGAAAAAGCCTCCAGCAAAACAATGAACTAAACAACACTCCAGACGAGAGCTGTACCCTGTTGGACCTTTGTCTCCTCACCACCTATTTCAAACATAATGACATTTTTTATAGTCAAAAGCATAAACGTGCCATGGGATTTCCAGTGTCACCAATTGTGGCAAATCTCTACATGGAAGAAGTGAAGAAAACAGTCATACAAACTCATACAAGGGAACGACACCAAGCCACTGGTTCATATATGTGGAAGACACCTGGGTCAAAATCCAAGTTAGGCGTGTAGACGCATTTAATTGACACATTAACTCAATTGACAACATCAAGTTCACCAGAGAAGATGCTAACAACAACAAGCGGCCTTTTTGGCACTGTTTGGTGCATGTGGAAAGAGATCACTGGCGGCGCCAGGGAGGCGCTAGGGGGTGCTATAGCTCTCCCTGGAAAAGTCATAGCACCCCCGTAGCACCCCCAAGCAAAGGCATAACCAGGGTATGTGTGGGACATGTCCCCCACTTCCCTTTTGTATGCCCTATATCCCCCGCACTTTTTTCCAGCCGTTGCAATTGTTTAATTTGTTGTTAACATGTGGGGATGTGTTTTTCCGAGCCGTCTTTAAACGCACCATGAGCGCTGCGTACTAGAGGCTGACATTTT
>NC_051438.1:11531370-11532430 GCF_001649575.2 Kryptolebias marmoratus
TATATATATATATATATGATTATATATGTTTGTGCTTGCGTCTGTGTGTGTTGAGAACTGTAAGAACAAATAATCCTTCATTAGCACCCTCAATAAAATGCTTAGCACCCCCTTAGCACCTGCAGAAAAAAATCTCTGGAGCCGCCACTGAAAGAGATGAAGTGTCAACATTGAAGTTTAAAGAAAGTATTTTAAGTACAGGAAACAAAGCACAAGTGAGAACAATCCAAGCATTTATTAGATTTAGCTTGAGTTCACAATGGGTGGGGAACATCAAAGGCCTAATTCAGGCATGGTTGTAGGTGATGTGAGGTGTCTCATTATGTTTGGGTGGAGAGGGGAGCACACTGGTTTTACTGCATGCCACACCTTGGCTGTTTGTTTTGCACTTTATAAGAGTTATTTGTAATAGTTCTGGATTAGTGCGGCTACCACTGCATTTAATTTAAACTCTAGCTAGAATCATATTTCCAAAGCCTTGAATACAGGGGAATTGGACTCAAATGCTAAAATCTGGATAATCATTTGAAGCACATCAAAACCAGTTCCCTTGCCTCTCCCAGTTGAGTAACTAAATGTAATAATCACTATAGTATGTCCACAATGATGGAAATACTGAGGTGGATTACTCCTGATGCTTTAATAAATATGTGTGAACTTCAGAAAAACTGGAATGTATTTTATCGTACTGGTGCCTAACAACACTTGCAAAGACAAACTTGAACATTATTTTGGAACTCTGACATTTTTATCACTCTGTACTCTGATTTGCTCATGAGGTTTGACTCAGGATGCTGTATTCTTTGTTGTTCTATCTGTAAGGGTTAAGCATTATGTCTGCAGTAAAGTGTACAGGTGCTGGTCATAAAATTAGAATATCATGAAAAAGTAGATTGATTTCAGTTACAGCTATTTAAAAAGTGAAACTTGTATATTATATTCATACATTACATACAAACTCATATATTTCAAATGTTTATTTTGTTTAATTTTGATGATTACAAATGACAACAAATGAAAATCTCAAATTCATCATATCAGAAAATTAGAATATTACTGA
>NC_051438.1:11533654-11579502 GCF_001649575.2 Kryptolebias marmoratus
TCATCAAAATTAAACAAAATAAACATTTGAAATATATGAGTTTGTATGTAATGTATGAATATAATATACAAGTTTCACTTTTTAAATGGAATTACTGAAATCAATCTACTTTTTCATGATATTCTAATTTTATGACCAGCACCTGTATTTTAATCATAAAGTGCATTAGTCTAAATTTCATACAAAGGTGTTATATTTATTTAATTCTTTTAATTTAAATAACATAAAACAACTTGTACAAAGCAGTTCTGTGTGTAACAACAGTGTCTAATGCAATTAAACTTCCACCCAGACTTTTAATAATTACTTTAATGTGTGTTATTATTTTGTACAAAACATTCTGTCAGCCTCTGTGCCATTAAAGCCTAGGCCCCCTGGCTTGGGAACAACTGTGTTAGATCAGTATATAAATGCGTTAGTAGGTTTTTATAAACCTGCGTTTTGCTCATTTCACAGTAAAATTTAATTTTTGTCTACAATAGTCTAGTTATAATCACTAAAACAACCTTGCATTCTTTGCATGCTTAGTAAACTTGTCAAAGTACAGAAAACAGGAAGTGTTCACTGCTAATTTAAACTGCTGAATTGAGCCATTTGGGAAGTACTGCTTTGTCTTCACTTCTAGTTCCTCTTCTTTGAAAACTCTTTTAGAACAAAGTGTACTAATTGTAGCCATGAATCAGGTTAGTGGCATGCTGCTATAAACCCTTTTTTTTTGTTTTGATTGCAGCTCAAAGTTAAATGTGGGTTGTGGATTTTACTGGTGATGCTGTTTCTGTTCATTTTATGAGGTAGAACGCAGTTATGAGCTCGATAATGGATGCTGTTCATATTGTGTAGGGCTTATTTGTCAAGTTAACACTTAAAAACGGAATAATAAAAGATAAATAAATAAATAAATTACACCTGTGGTAAAATGTAGGCTACAGATGCAATACTAATCTGAGCTCACCTTCATTATTTTTTACACTTCTTATCTGATTGCAGAAGTGATTGATTCTGGTGTATGGGTGTTGGTTAGCAGATGTAAGACACTCAAGACACTTCCTCTGCAAACCTCTGGTTCTTGCCTCTCTGTCTTGCCAGACTGTTGTCTGCTTTAAGCAATAGTCAGTTTTTTTTCCCCCTATAAAAACCTTGGAACTTGTGTTCCTGTTTCAGATCATCATATTTCAAAATAAACACTTAAACCTTGAATTTTAATTCAATTGTGGGTCTGCATTTGGATTCACAAGACTTGGTGGTCTAATAGCAGAATCTACCGAAGGTGAAACCAGCAGGCATTAACTCAGATAATCCAGATGACCCCTTGATATAGTTGTGTGAAAGATGGTTTCAAACTACTACAATCATTGAACATGAACATCTCCTTCAGACCCTGCTAAACAGCAGTCAAGCTCAACACAACCAGAAAACCAATCCCTGCCTTGGCCTCATAAGAATGCCACTCTGTCCATTCTTCTTAGTCCAAGAACTGCCAACCATTTCCACCAGTGTAAGCAAGTTTATATCTTCTGATTCCACCAGCCGATGAGCTTGTTGTCCCTGCTACTCATTCCCATGCAAAGAATTTGGTGCCAGTCAGATGTTTTTCACAGAGTGCTATCAAGTGTTTAAGCATCATCCTATTCTATCAAATCATCTGATCTGCTTATTTTGCTATACCAAACTGTCTGGGGAAAGGCATGTGCTCACCTTCTGTGAAGCTCCATCACTTGTGACAGAGTTTGCTGTTGAGCTCTGCATGTTAGCCATGAAGAAAGGATAAACAATGCAGCCTTGTAAGGTGGTCAGTCAGAACTCTTTAAACACCGAGAAGACCCTAACCCTAGCCCTGGGCCAAAAGGCCCTAACCCCTTCATCCCTGAAGAGACCCTAACCCTAGCCCAGAGCCAAAAGGCCCTAACCCCTTCAACCCTGAGGAGACCCTAACTCTAACCCAGGGCCAAAAGCCCTTAAACCCTTAAAGGGAAACATAAATTGTGAGTTTTTACAACAATCTCCGCAAGGACTGACCTCGAAAGGTGACACACTCTTCACGCTTATTTGATGTTATGTTTCTCAGTGACACTTCTTGATTAAACTTGGTAATTAGCTTCAGTTGTGCAATTCAGAGCCAATGCAACTTGGCTGTCCTCATTATACTCCAAAGGAATGCAGGTAAGTCCCTTTTTACAGTGGCCACCCTGATCATTTTATCTCTTTTTATCCCATTAGACCAGCATAAGCCCCTTCCCAGCAATACTGGGAAACCTACAGGTGAGCCAAGCAGCCAATGACTTTTTTTTAGTTAATTGTTTACATGTAAATGGATTTCCCAGTTATTATTTGAACTAATGAGTTCAAGGGCTGAAGAGTGTTTTATAGATTAAAATATGGCAAAACAACTGGAAAAGAGCTTTTAATAGCCCCTTGGGCAGTTTTGAGGATCATTTGGTTGAACTAACACCACTGGAGTTTTCCAGGTCCCCATCAATTATACCTTATGTGGCATAATCAACAAATGGCGGTGCTATCTAAATGACAACAAAGACTTCTTTTGAACCCTGTCTGAGAATGATTAGCACATTTAATAGGTATTGCAAGAATTACATAAAAATAAGTTATTCTTAAAATTAGAAATGGTTTGTCATTGTTTTATCATTTCAGGTTCATTTTTATTAGGTTTCTGCTGTGACAATGTCCCATGAACCAAAGGTTTTGTCAGCCTTTGTTTACAGATCTCCAAGGGGTAAAGCAAGTTTAACAAGGCTGAGTTTTCTTTGTGTTAACAAGCTTGACAAAACCTTAAAATATACTCACATAAAGGGCTTAATGATAGTGGTTATGATCTTTCTTTGCTAACATACCTTTTTCTTTTCAGACTCTGTCCATAGATAAAGTTGTTTTTTTTTTTTGTGCGTACTTTGATGCTTCTTTCACACAAACATTTTCTTACCTTGATGCTTTCTTCAAAGGAATATCATGGGTGCAAGAAAAAGAGCAGACAAGAGACATGAACAGACATAAGTTGAATAACACCCAGGACAGGTCATCAGGCCATCACAGGGCCACATAGAAATGTTAGTTTACACTGCATGCAAACACTCCAACCAAGGGTCAATTTAGACTTACCACTTAACCTAACATGCATATTTTTGAGTGGCAACCGGAGTACCTGAACAAAGAAACCCACACATATATGGGGAGAACCTGCAAACTCCACACAAAAACGCTCAATCAACATCAAAATATAATTTCCACAATAGATGCACATCACACATTAAGCTTTCTGAAAATTCACTTATTATTCTTTTCTCCACAAAATTGTCATTTTTTTCATTGACAAAAATCTTTATAAATCAGTTAAATAAGAGGCCTTAACACCCCCCCCCCCCCCCCCCCCCCCCCCCCCAAAAAAAAAAAAAAAAAAAAAAAAAGAAAAAGCAAGTCATATCTAGGAGTTTTTCCTACTAATTGTTATTGAATATTTTAAAACAAGCTGGCATGTCTGATTTTGACAATATGTTTGCTGGGTTCTTTATTGAAAATTACTATTTATTGTCCAATAAATGGTCTTTTAAGATGACCCAGACACATCTGTGTTACATATGAGAATAAATGAATAATTGACTACAATAGATCTAAACATTTTTTAGATTTTATTTGTTTGATTTAAGGAAGAATTCCTTGCAAGCAAATGTAGGGATCCATCTGTCAGCCATTTATGATCACCTCACCAGCTGCCATATCATAGACTACTTTAAACAACACCTGACACCATGTACTTCTTCTGAGGAAAATTTTGGCCTCAGTGTTTTCTGCTAGTAAGTAATTTTATTGATTTAATCTAGAATGCCTTGAAGTAATGTCACCTGTCACCTGTTTACCAACTTACTATGTCACCCACACTTTATTATATATGACAATAATGTCACCTGTCTGCTTAGCAGATGAAGATTTCAGTTATACCTGGTAAATTTAAGCATTTTCCAACAGAAAATGGTTTGAATCTACTCTATATTTATTAAATTGAATGTATAATAAGTAACAAATATTTTACTCCCGATAAAATGTCTTTTTTAAAAAAAAAAAAAGGTAGATCTCTACATCAGAAATGCCAATACAACTGCGGTTTGTTACCAAATGTATTTTGTTTCGGTTTGAGAAATATAGGATAATTTTTTTGTTTTTCTGTCAGCCAGCCCATTAGACTTACATAGTCCCTGGTGTTAGAAAACAAAACTAAAAGCTTTGGCAGCTCTTGACTTTTGGGTGGAGACCCAGGGTGTGTGCCTGTGAAAAATGCAATGATAGAGACACAAAAGGGTTAAGGAACTAAAAACCTTGTGTCAAGTTTCAGCAGACAAAGGTATGGACCTTTGGTGATATCTGTTATATTCTCCTTGGGGAAGAGGATGAACACCTGTTTTCCAGATGGTAATGGTATGCAGTGCACTGGCAGCATTTCAGCCTCTATTTAGTCATTCTATTGGTTTTGTTTGCTATAAAGTCTCCTCTGATTTGCACACTGATCACAGCAATGATTATTCTCCCAGTCTTTAGAAAGCTGAGGTGCACTGAGACACATACATTAAACCATGAGTCTAGCCAGTAACTCTGAGAAGTGAAATCTTCATGTAACAGAAAAGTGACATACTAAACTATGAGTACGAAAGCTGACCTAGATAAAAGAAAAAAAAATGACTGTGCATCTGCCAAGTCACATAAATTGTTCTAATTTAGTTCTGCTCTCAGCTTTGGGTGACAAAGATGACTATGGGACAAAGTGTTCTCTAGGACTAAATACAATAATTAAACAACAATTAAAAGCTACTGTAGTTGTTTATATATTGTTTATTGTTTGCATGCAAAGCAAGCTTTATCCAGCTGTGATAGAGAAGATGTGGCCATAAAATTAGCAAACGGTTTAACGTATTTAATTTTTGCAGGAAATACAGTATTCTGTACAGAAAAGTACAATGATTGAACAGAGTATTTTAGTTGAATTAATAAAAAAAAATATCTCACAGGATTTTATCAATACATCCTTCTGAGAAAATGGGGCTAAATACTGAAGCAAGGTGCACTTGGTTAATGTTAAATTAGGTGGCTTAATCGTACAGTCCAGTTTGGCACACATGTATACTAACAAATACAGCGTTGTTTTAATATAGTGTACAATGTAAAAAAAATGCAGATTCAAATTTACCTTTGAGTTTCTCTAGAACTTTGGAAATGTAGCCAACATATGACCATACTGCTCTTAATAACACAAGTTAAAACACATGCTGGCAGTAAAAAAGCAGTTTTACTAAGTTCAACATGAAAAGACCTGAAACTGGAGATTTATACCAGCTCTTTATAACAATGTGCAACCTACAGCTGTCCCCGACTCATCCAAAAGCTTCTGTAAATGGTGAACAGACATCCAGTTTGACCAGGAGTTACTTTACACTAACTGGCTGCAAAGCAACAATTTGTGAATTTTAGCATTTATGAACACATCAGGGCACATCTGAGAACAACTCCAGGAGATAGTGTTTGAATGGAAACTAGGCGCATTTCTAGTCACAACATTGACATATATGAATAACTGCACACAGGACACTTTGTCCATCTTTTTTAAGCCACTAGTCACAACAGCCATCACTAAAACAAGCAGTGCAAGAAGTTCTTCTCTGCTGAACCAAAAATATACCAAACCATGATTTCAAAACCAAAATACTATTGAACAGTGATTTCTGAGAACAATTGCACTCATACTGTACTTTATGTAGGAGCTAAATGTGTAGATGTAGCATGATACTCTTCACATTTGCCCACTTTATTTTTAATTCATTATTTTATTTTCTAAGTTTATAAATCTTCAGAAGCATCAAATGTATGAATATTCCAACATCTCAACTCTCTCCCATTTTAGACTTGAATATTTAATTCTTGGTGTGTAAATGATGAAATCATTTACCCACTCTTGCCTTCACAGAGAAGCACTTTAAAGAAGCTGTGTGATAGAAATGTAAACAAAATAAGACATGTCTCTCTTTATGTGTGGTGTTCAATGTGCATAAAAACAGAGGTTTTATAAGAAGTTACCATTTATGCATAAAAAAAATCATAACAATACACAAGGGCAGTCACAGAATCCTCATTGCTGCATCATGGTGCCAGTTTTTGGGGCTAGCCAACAATGCTCTGGCTAAAGCAACATGCCACTAGGCCTATCAGTTTCTTAAGGACATTGCATCCCATTATTGCATGTGAGCTTTTCTCCTCTGCAGTCTCCAAATGTCCAGTGGGGCCAGGGGGCCATGCTGTGATATGTGTGTCCCCTGTGGTTTGGAGTTTCATAAATCTACGTAATTTACAGAAAAAGAAATCCCTTTGCAGCCATTGAGAACACGGCCAAACAAACTGAACTCTAATCACACAGAACTTTTCTGTATGATTAGAGTTCTCCGTGCCGTTTCTGGTGCCTCTGGCCTTGGTCTGTCCAGATTGAGACAGTCGTCTTGCTCAGTCTTGCGAAGAACCGTGAAAGCTCTCTTAGTATTTCTCATTGACGTGATCAATACTGCTGTACGAGACACAGCTTTAACGCAAATCCAAGCCATGCATCAAGCACCTTGGCCTTTTATCCTTCCTGTTTCTATCGCACAACTCATCTCTCCTCATTACAAACACAGCCTGCATGAGTCAGGCCTTTTCAGTGATTGGCCAGAACATTGATTTTAAAAATAAATGAACTTCGTACAAACCAGCAACTTGTGTTGTTCAGGATTTATGAGTACCAGCAACACTGGGTTGTGCTTATATACATTTCTTTCAGTTGATGTCATATTTTAAGACATTTAGTACTGTTGGTGTGTGCAGGTATGTCCTAGCACATTAGTTACCAGGTTAGTAATGTTCAGTATTTATATAATTATATAGGACCTGTTTTAAACGTATGTTTTTTTATTTTTTTGAACATTGTTTTCCTTTTCACATTTGAATAGTGAGAATGCAAATACAACAAAAGGAACTGTTGCTAATTTTGGATAATCACAAACTTTTTTTCAAAGGTAAATGTCTGATAGAAACAGGTTCTTCAAGTGAACACCTCCTAAAAAAAAGAACACAATAATGAATCATTCTACCTAGCAGTTGTCTCTGGCTCTGTTTAAAACAGAACAAGGGCTACAACTAAAATGTGAGTGCTAGCAGCGTGAAAGACCTACTTCTTTAAATGTAATCATGTTTTTTGTTCCAAAAAGTTGTCAGCCTCATTTTGAAAATTTTCAGAATAATATAATTAAATATTTTACCATGCTGAGCAAGATTGAACATTCAGTGCTACCATTTTAATATATTCATCAGCAAAATGGACAAAGAGTTTGCAAGAAAAGAAATTCTATCTTTAATGATTTTGTTTAATTTCATTCAACACTTTCCAAATAAAAGAGCCTCTTTTTCACAGGGTGACACAACTTCCTGTGTTATAATGAAATGTCTGTGACTTGTATTCATCAAAATACCACAGACATGAAGTGCAACCCCTCCCTTTTCAACTATGAGTCTTCAGCTCTGTTCTAGCAGCCAGTTTTAGGCATGAGGTGAACCTCTTGACTCCACTCCACCTCTCTCTTTCTTAGTGTTTGTGTCGTTAGAGGTCGATCCATAAGCTTTTAGCTTCAACGCAAACTTGAATTAGAGCAAAAAGAAGGGTCCTGGTTTTGCTTTTGCGTTTGTTTTTAAGTGGTGCTTTGCAAATACATGTGCCATTGTGTCTTTTCCACTTGAGCTCAGTCAGGAATATGTGGATCAATCTGGAGAGTGGGCAACTCCTGCCTCTGTTGGTCCTGTTGTTATAGATTTGCTCTGCTTCACCGAAAGAAAGAAGGCGGTCAATAATGTTTTTTGCCCATTTCTGTGTGTGTGTATGTGTTTGCCTGTTGCATTAATAAAATATCTCATAAACCACTGAACTAATTTTAAGAAAACTCTCAGAAAGCAATCACTGGATATACATCAATAACCAATTAACTTTTGAAGTCAACCCAATTCAAGATGGCTGTCACAGCTAATTGCCCTTAGCAAACACAAAAACGCTATAACTCAGTCAAATTTATGGATATTGAGCTAAAATTTGGTATGATAGTAGCTGAGAGTCATCCCCATCACAGTGTTTAAACACTACACATTTAACAACATCAAAGTGGCTATAACTTAGTCAGTTTTACAACTAATGAGTTAAAATCTGATGTGATAGTAGCTGAGAGTGATTTCCAACATATTATAAGCTCAAACAGGTTGCATGAAATCAAGCATAATGTTATTTTGAAGGTTATAACTCCATTATTTCACAACATAAAGAATACATATCTCCCGCTACCGCCTCGCCCGAAAGGTGGTGGTTGGTGATATGCATTCCTTCAAGGACTGCTAGGCCTTTAACTAGACAAGAACCAGTTAAAGTCCTAGGCCTGAGTGAAGAGAGTAAAGTAAACATCCATACTATTAACATTGTCACCTGTTTTTTTTTTTTTGTTTGTTTGTTTGTTTTGTTTTGTTTTTTCACCTGTACTAAGAAAAAGTCGACAAGTTTTAAATAAAATCTCCCGTTGTATGCCTTATTTGGCTAGTTTAACTAAAAAGCATTCAATCTACACATAGAATCGTCTCATCTTAAGACCATCTGTGCTGGTTGAATAGCCCCAATATTTTACTGCACATATTATTTCATGCAACCATGGTGTCCCAGACCTGCCACACAATAACCCTTGAAGCATGTTAAGAGCATATAGTGCCCAACTTGAGAGCTCGTGGACACACAAACTAGACTGATAAAAAAAACACTTGACTGGCATTTTATTCACCAGTACTTACCCTTCCTTTGTCTGCACTTCAACTTTGAACATTTGGTACTGATTCTTTTTAATGCACAGTCTTGTTGCAAGTCATATGTTGAACAGGCACGGAATAAAGAAACCAGATGTAGTTCTGTAGTCCAGCAAGGGTTGTATGAACCCAGAGGTCTAATGTTGGTCCAATTCTTTGTGCTTCGGTTTAGATTTTAGAAACCTGCATTTAAACAGTTGCCCATAAAAGTCCTTTTTAGTTTACTAATGTTTATCATTTGAATTTGCAGGAAATCTAAGGTACAATCTTTTGAAAATTGAGACTTGAAGTGAGTCATTTACTGCTGAGAATGTGTTGTTATAGGTTGGCAAAAAAAAAAAAAAAAACTAAATGCAAAAACTTCTATTTTCAGAAAATACAATATTCAAATCCACTGCTACACTGACGACACCCAGCTGTGGTTGTCTCACCCCTTATTTCCTCCTTCTTCCTTATCTAACTGTTTAGGAGCGATTAGGAACTGGTTTGCCAACTACCTCCTCAATAGTAATAAAAACAACATTCCTTCTTGTCGACTTCAAGTCTGCCCTCTTTAACTGTCCCTATTTCTCAATCACCGCTGATGATTCCACAACTGATCGCTCCATTTATGGTGAAAGTTAAAGTGTCAACCAAGAATTTAGCTACTTGTTACCACAACTGCACCTACTGAACACATCACTCCAACTGTAAAACAGCTCCAATGGCTCCATATCTAGTATCACACTGGATTTAAAATTCTCCTACTCATTTTCAAAGGCTTCCTCCATATCGCGCTGAAATGCCCCAGCCCTACTCCATCCCAAACCCTCAGATCTTCATCTTCATCTTTCCAGTGCTCTATCTCATTTGCCAACTTGTCCACAGGCTTGAGAGGCTTCAGCTGTGCTGCCCCTCCAACTCAGGAATTTCTTTTTACTATCTATCTGTACCACAAAGTCTTTTCTTATATTTTAAAACCTTTCTCAAAACTCATCTGTTTAGACTAGGTATGTAATTTCCACTAACAGTCAGGGTAGCAGTTACATAAGGTATAATTTAATGTGTGGTGATTGATATGCATTCTTTCAAGGAATGTTAGGCCTTTATTGGAGGGTATTCTGAAAGGAACCCATGTATAAAATGTAATAATACTCATTATTAAACCAATAAAGTGGCCTCCAAAAAATGACCAGGATTCTGAATTTTTTAGCTGGTAGTAACTTCAGCCACAAAATACATAAGCCCAACCGAAAAACTGTTTGTTTGTTTTTTAAATAAAATTATATATACTTTAAAATCTATTTTCTAAGGCAAAGTTCTTTAAACAAGTTTAATAATTTGCTTGTTTCAGTATGTAAAATAAATGCACTGATTAAACTGATACAACAGTACACCCTATAAATTGCCTATATTTTTTCATGCATCACCATAGAACAACAATGAACATGTCTCGTTTCCTGTGATTACCCACCTAATGGTCACCATTGTGTGCATCTTAATGTTATTTTTGACACCACAATTTTTTAATCATATTTTCTCCTATCCTTTTTCCTTTAGGCCTGATCGGTTCCTTGCCTCACCCTTTTCTCGTTTTTCAGCCCTCACTCTTCACACACACACACACACCCAAACATGACAGTTCCTGCCTGCGTCTGAGTAGAGAGGAACTGATGTGATCTGTGGAAACTATGAGCCAAGCCACAGTCGCTCTGCATCACACACAGCGCAGGGTCAAAATGTGAGAAGCTGGTTGTATTCTATTTGCTAAGACAGATTATCTTTTTTAATAATTAGTCATGGATATTAAACTGGTAGTAACAGTTTAACTGCTTAATATTTGTTCAGACAAGTCAGAATGACTTATAAGGAATCATGCTACAGTTTTGTCAACATTCTGTATATAAATCTAATAAGTTTGGTGACAATAAAATAATCCAAGCCAGGATTTGTTTACACATCTGGTCAATTTCAAAGAACCAATATACACTCTTACAAATAAGGAGGTCATTAGAAATAAACATAATTAAGAACAGCCAAATCTGTTAGATACTTGAGCAAGCTGACAATATTTAACTATCCACCGGCTGCAACGGCTCTGCACAACATCTGTGCAAAAGGAATTAACTTCAGCTTGTGCTATCTTTAGTGTCTTTTGGACCACTCAGTAACACAGGATTCCGTTATAGTAACTGGTTCACACGAGAAGGAAATAGGTCAGCTTATATTGATCAATGTAATAGAAAATGCATTTTTAGTTTTAAAATAATAATAACGCTGATAATGCTGTGGTGTAATATTAGTGAGCAGGATAGATGGGAATTTCATTTTATCTGACAGTCTTGTCTCTGCCCTCAGTGAAACACTAACATCCGCTTAATGTAAAACTGAATCTTTTATATAATATTTACGATACGCAAAAACAGTTAACATGTAGAAATGAAAAGATTGAACAAAACCATCTGAGCACCAACTTTTCCAAGCAAGTTCAGTTTGTTTTAGCTTATAAGAAGATAGTAAAACTAGAAAGCCAATCTGCTGCATACAGCCTGTCTCTAACCATGGCTTTTGCCAGCTCGGGGCTTGAGACACTCTGTCGTTCAGCTTAGAAGAGGGAAGAATTAAGTCAAGACAGATAAGTCCCCCATTCACATGGGTTGACAGCCCCGCTAGGTTCATCTTGGTCTACATGATCTATTCGAACGTGGCTGGATTGTGACAAATTTGGAAAACCTCCTTCAGTATAAAGACATTTATGATGATGCTTCTTTTAGGACTTAATAAATGTTTTTTTCTCTACTATTTTATGCATCCCTGAGACACTATCCTGCACCCTCACCTCTATATGGTCACTCTGGCACAAAACTCTTTGACAGGACAAGGATGCAGCTACACATTAGAGGATCACTCAACCCTAGCACAACCCTAATGCTGCACATATCACGATTGTGTTAGGCTGTTTCTGTGACCTTGTCATAATAACAGTTGTAGCCTAGGCATGAGGCCAACATGGTCATTCCTGTTTTAAGTTCTCTATAACCAAGCCACATCGGTGCACACTGGCCCCATATCATGATTATGTTGCCACCCCGATTCACTCTAACACTGATATGCTGCTACCTCAATGACAAACAATCATGACCTCACTAGGGAAGTGTTGTGCATACTCAAGACCTTCCACGACCTGTCACGTTCTGTCACATGTAATGGGGAGCCCGCTGTGTTCTCAGCATGCACCTTAAGACCCTTCAAAAACCATCCACATCCTTGCTGATTTTTAATTTTTTTAACATTGACGTTCGGTTATCATCAAGTGTGAAAGGGGCCTACAACAGAAGCAAAATGTCAACACTATCAGTGCTGCTAATGGATGTTTCATTTGTCAAAGAATAGGACTTTTATGATTCAAATAACAAATTTGCTTGCTCAAACCACTGTTCTAAAGATAAAGCCTGCTTAGCTCATTTAGAGACTAATTCCATGTAGCAGGTGACAGCAGCATACGTGAAAGGTTTGTGTTGTCTTCTAATTATTTTTAACGCTGTTTTTTATGTGCCACATTTTCAAATTAAATGCAGTAAATGTTTCACTGCAGTACATTCCTGCAGGAAAGAAAATTTTACAAATCCACCCTTAAGCACTGCTCTGTGCTTCTATGATTACTATATTTTTATTTAAAAAAACAAACAAAAAAAGAACAAGTCATATATATATTTATTGCTTTATAACACTTGATTTCTAAATGAAAGTCCAATTACTTTGTTTCTAAAAGCAACTAAAAAGCCAGTATATATTTGTTTTAACATTGAAATAATACACGTGAGGCCATAGAAACTTTTAAACCACAGAGCCACCCTACGTGCCATGTCAGAATATTAGGACTGAGCTGTATTATATTGTTGTATCTACACAAATCATGTTTATAATCTTTAACTCACCTTCAGGAATCATAAACACTAATTGTGTTTGAGGGGATCAGAGAAACAACAGATCGTCCTCTCACCTCATTAAAACCAGTCCAATTTGTTTTATGTATCATTAACCTTTTCAGTAGTTTCACAGCAAATGTCACGACACAGAGATTCACAGTGATGAAGCAAACATAGAATCAATACTTTCGAAAACTAAAAGCATCTGAACCTTTGTACAGTAGAAACTGCAAAAACAAGTTAAAACTCCAAGAGGTCTTTCTGGTGTAGCTTTTAGACGTTTTTAAGTGACATTATGGTGTTTTAGCCTTGTCAAACTGAAGAGGAGTCAATAAAAATAGTCCTTAAACTAAAGCGTTTTAGGCTGTCTACCGCCCAGCTTTGGCTAGTTTGTAAAATACTTCAGTTTTGAACAAGTAGAACAAAAGATCTGCTTCTGTGGCATTTTTCCGATTGTACAATCCACCAGGCATGGCGCCAACTGGAAACATGCCCAAATAATCAATGAGTCAAATTCACTAAGTCTGTTAAGCCTAAAATTGTGCATAGTCTTCCCAAATTGTGTTCTGGATAAACTCATGGGCATTTGGGTTTACCCTTTCTCAGTGATCAGTAATTGTTAACAACCTTTTTGTTTATTTCCAGTGGTACTTCGAGCCACCCCTCTTCTGCAACAAACCCGTTTCTGTTAATCATTTTGTGAGAACTTCTATTGTATGTTCCTGATAATTGTCAAGTTGGAAGAGCCACTGCTACCCAAGGCCAAGAGTTTCTGCTAACTGCCTGCTGTTTTTCCTCCAAGGTCCTAATGTAATCCAGACCTGATTCCCAATGAGACTCTGTGGATGGGACAAAAACAAAAAGCAGAAATGATAAGTAAGCTTTCCAACCACAAAACGTGGATCTATTTGCAGAAATGGTCCAAAGGCCCAGTGGAAACAATCAAAAAAACTTTTAACAACTGTGAGAAATATTTGATTGCTATTGACATGGCAAAGGGGATTACATTTTGTTAAATTAAGCACAGTATCTTTGTCTTTTATTTGTCATTTACAACCAGAAGTAAGTAGTATACCAAAGCAAAAACTGAGTTGTAACAAAAATATGAATCCTTTTGGGCTGTATTTTCTTATAGCTACATTTTCACACTTTTCTGTATGGGTTTTCAAGCGTTCCTGGCCCTACAAAGCACAACTCTCTCCAAGTAATTGTAGAGTTAGGAGTTAGTATGGCTGTGCCATTTGCTAGGCCAAGCTGCAATTCAGAGTTCAAGTGAGGGGTTTTTATTACTATTATTTCCAAGAAATGTAGAAAAGAAATTGTAAAAATAGTACATATGGAACAAATAATATGAAATGCCAATAGAATAAATTTAATTGATGTCAAATCACAAAAGACCTCCTGGAATGCATTGAATTTTCCAAAGAGACTATTATTCTGTGTAGGAATTTTGTTTTTTTTTTTCTTTTTCTTTGATAACGTGTCCACCCCGTCACTTTCTGTCCCTGAACCATTTTTCTGTGAGAGCCAGGAGGAAAGCCCACCCACACATCTTTCAGCAGATGGAAATAACCTTTCCAGATTGTCCCCGCTGGAGATATAATTATCACAGCCACCCTGGCTGTTAGTGGAAGTGTTCAACTGACCTCTGAAAACCTTGCCAGGTCTCTCCGTGACGCCGGTTCCTCATCATTACAGACACACCAAACCTTGAACAGGAAAAAAGAAAAAAAACAAATTAAAAAAAAAAAAACGAGTGATATGGTTCCCACTCATGTCTTACCGTAACTGAGCTGGGTTAATAACTATCACCCTACGTGATGGCAAAAATACAAGGTCCGGCACTGATTGGGATCTGCTCAGAGGAGTGAGTCACTCTGTTCAGCAGATTCTGTTTTGTTATGCCGAGTCACTGTTCACAGAGGTCTCTTGCCCTCCGTGGGTAGAGGCTAGTGAAGCAAAGAAAAAAAGTACAAATAGCAAAAAGCAACATATAATGTATTCTATACCTGGTGGTGAACTTTATTGACAACTATGAGTCAAGCAGCTGCTCTGAGGCATGACAAGCATACAAAAAGGCAGACAGATGGTCGGGCAACTTTTGATAAGATTCAACACAAGCTTTGTTCAGAAAAGTTCACGAATACTGACGGTGAGTGAGGCGTAAAAGGGACCTGAGCTGAGCAGAGAAAGAAACACACTGTTGGGTGAAAGAATGAGAGAAGAAAATAGATGCAGGGATATTTATTTCCTGGAGGCAGAGTGAGCAGGATGTGCCATCTGTCTGCTCAAAAGGAAGCTGATCCAAACCTGTTCCCATTCAATAAATTTGAAAAGTAATATTAATAAATAAAAACACTTATTTTGCACGTGTTGTGCAACTGAAGGCAATTGATTTTATTTTTTCAACAGAATCCGCATGACTTTGGTTGTACCCTCAGTATTTTATTGGTAATACTGCTGACTGATGCCCTTAGAGCAACATATTTGTGCAGACGATTCTGGATCACGCATAGATACAATTATTCAAAATTTAATATAAAAGCTAAGTTTCAAAAACAAAATCAAATTTAATTCTAAAACTTTTGTTGTTTTTTTTGAATAATGCTCTTTGTTTGTTTGTTTTTTACTTTTACTTGTTTGTAACTTAACTAAATCCATAACTGGGAAACTGCTTGAATTAAAAAAAAAATGAAAATAAATAAATAAATACAACAAAAGCAACCTGTTTCTCTGAGGAAGTTCTGTTCTATGAAAGCTTTTATATAACCCTGGCTGATGGTGCCTTATGATTTGATGCTGAATGCTTCCGAGGGCTGCGTTAAAAGGGACAGTGTGAATTTACCGTCACATGGCGCTGCTCAATGGAGGGTTTGAAATTCAAGGCAAGGCTAACGGCATGTGACGCAGTGGCAGCAGAGGCATATGACAGTTTCATTTCAGCTCACAAATGTACAGGTGCGCTTTTGTGCATGCATGTGCCAGATAAAAGAAATTTCTGCATCCATGCCTGACTCCTGCCCAGGTGTTGGTATGTGTCTGCATGCCTGCCTTTAAGTGGTGTCTAGCATCTTATCTCTCTTTTCCCTGGGTACATGATAGCAGTTTCTCACCAGCAGATGCCATATGTGTTTCCACTGAATGAAACCTTGTAACACTGAGTGCCCGAGATCGCTGGCAGCTCAGACCAAGACAGCATGGGGCCAAAATTACTTAAGGACAGACAGACTATTTATACCAAGAACTACTCCTCATCACATGACTGTACTTAAGAAAATACAGTCAACAAGTTTAAAGTCTGGACAAATGACTGGATTTCGTATTACAGTGAGAGGTTTTATTTATTTATTTATTCTTCTAAGGAATAAAAATGTCTTGTGTCTCAACATTGAAAAATGAAAGACCTATCATTTCTTAAAGAAATGCATATCACCCGCAGTAGTTCATGCCAGACTTTTAAACGCCGTAATTTGTCAACATGTCATGTTGAGAAATTACATCAAATTTTAGCTTAATATTTGTAAAAGTTCACTGAGTGAAAGCCATTTTTGTGTTTCCTTAGTAACATTAGATGTGGTGGCCACCTTGAATTGGGTTGTACATCCAGTAATTACTTTCTGCAAATTTCATTCCAATTTTCTCAGTCATTCGTGTGATATTTTGCTAACAGACAAACAGGTTTGACGCCAACAGTTAATGCTAAAGTTTTAAGCAGAAATCTTGCCAAATGAGTAGCACTTGAAGTATGTGTTGTAGATTTTTGTCAGCTACACCAGATTTTAGCACAATGTCTGTAAATTTGATTGAGTTTTTGTCATTTATGTTTTCTAAGGTCAGTTTGCTGTAGTGGAAATCTTGAATTGGATTATTTTCAAAAGTTAATCAGTTGTACATCCAATTAATATTTTATGGTCTCAATGAAATTTGTCTAGCAGTTCATGAGATATTTTGCTAACAGCATTGACTCAAATAGGTAATACTATAATTGTCAACAAAGCTCTTGTGCAATTGGTTAGTGCTCAGAATATGTGTTGGGGACAACTCTCAGCTGTCACCATGCCAAACCTTAGCTCAATATCAGAAAAACTGTCCAAATTACAGCTGTGTTTTTTTAAGGTCAGTTAGCTGTGGAGGCCATCTTAAATCAGGTTGATTCAAAATGTTAATCAGCTGCTGATGTACAGCCAGTGATTGTTTTCTGCAAGTTTTATTAAAATGTGTCCAGTGGTTCATATTTTGGTAACAGACACGCACACACATGCACACAATCAGGCAAAACAAAGTAATCTGTTTTCTCCCTTTTTCAAGTTAAATTTACAACATGAGCTTCACCTTGGAGTGCTGATTTTCTTTTTTTAAAATACAAGAACTCTTTTCTCATTTAGGCTGCTTATTCTTGCCAAGAACACGATGTGATTAGGCGGCAGCCAGGCATAGAAAGATATGAACAGGTCTGGCTGGTCTGAGAAGTTCCTCCTGTCAGAAACTATTCGGTGAAGTACTAAAACAAAGCTTTCAGGTGACTTGTGCTTCTACAAGTTTCAGCTGTGTAAATGTGTGGCTATACTGCATGGAAGTCATGTGTACATGTGCATGTGCACGTATTTCAAACGTACAAAACATAAGTAAAGAAAAAAAACACTTAAAACTAGCTGCAAGTCTCATTTAAAGGAAGCATGTGCATTACAAAAAAGGATTTAATGATGCCAACTATAAACATGTGCCTGACTGAGGCCCTGAAATTGGAGAGGGCTCAGGTAATTAGCGTTAGCGAGATGCTCTTTTACCGCATGCTATCTTACTTCCTGCAGGTGTCAAAAGTGAGCCAGCCTTAAATTGCCCACAATTCAACAACATTTCTTAAATAACAAGCAGCACTCAAAAGTTCTCAAAGCAGGAAGGAGGAAAAACAGCATCTGCCGTCAGATTTTGGGCATGAAAGTTTCACTAATAGATCTCTTCATATTTGCACACATCTGTCATACAGTTGAACACAGTGCACCCTAAAACAGCTGTATGAAGACAGAAAGTTATATCTTTTAATGCTGCTTCATCTACATATACTTAACTAAAGAGATAGTCTGGTCATTTTTGAAGTGATGTTGTGTCCAATAGTTATCTATAGGCACTTTCACAAAACAGTTCTGCAAAATGGCTGCAAAGAGCAGTCCACCTTTATGCTTCCTCTGATTGTCCATAAATCACAGATGGAGTTGGCCAACTCCATCATATATCTGCAATGTAAGTGTGCAGAGCATAGACTATTATAGGCCAATGATGCTGAGGCTGATGAACGTGTCAGTCTGCCTGATCAGGGTGTCTAGTCAGTCCAAAAAGTTTACTCAACTCCGGCTGGACTGACACTAATGCAGCCTCAGCATCATTAGCATAAAAACAGTCTAGCTATGGTGATAACTACTTAACACCACTGCATAAATGACCAGATTATCCCTTCAACGATATTCACATTATAACTCAGATATAAAGATTTTAGTTATGCTATTACTTTTTATTTACACATAAAAGATACAGACGGCCATCCTTTCACATAATACTTTTTGTCCTAAGTGGTTTTTTTAAAGGTAGTCATTGTAAATTCACCAAGTGGGAAAAGCAAGCTTTTTTTTTCCTGATTTGGACATTTGGTTGTGGATGAAGATGACTCACCTCTTTTTTTCACTCATCTTTATTGCTGCTCTGCCTGGTTGCCATGCCCACATGGATGCACACAGAGAGCTGACATGTGGACAAGCTCTGCTCGTGTAGTCTTTTACTTAAGGGTAAGCTAAAAAGCCAAATGACAAAAGAGCAACAATTAAAGACTCCCTGGGCAGAGCTGGTGCTCAGTAGAAAGCTTGAAAACAAGCATCGCTCTTTCCCTTTTTTTTTTCCTTGAAGGAAAATATTCTTTCAGTCATTACCATTAGGAGGGCAAGGAGCATAACATAATTCATCATCTGGTTCTATTACCGTCTCCTAAATGTGTTGAACCGAAAAGAAGGAAAACAAATTAAATTTAGCTTTTTTTTTTGTCCTTCTTCCACCCAAAACATAATCAAGGCTGGGACTGATTTACATTTACAAGTCATATCCCAGGATAACAGCAATTAACAGATGTCCTATTCTGGGAGCAGACACAGAACATTGGCTACCTTGTGAGTACATGAGGTGCCGTCCATCCACTGAAGACAATCAGGCCACAAAGAGCCCGAGGCCATTATCTTGTTAGGATTTGAAGAGCTTCACCACAAAGTGTGTTAATGTTTCACTCTGGTGAAAATAAAAACAATAAATTAGGCTGTTAATTCAAAGTCTAATGATTATTCGTCTGAACTCAAGTCATTCAACTAGCCTAGATTGCAGCCTAACACATTTAGCAAATCAGTGCCCCACTTCTTTTTTTTTTAAAGTACAAAATATTGTCTTATTTTCTAGATAAAATGCAATTGGAAATATTGAATATATCATTAAAAGCGTGATTACAAATATTATTTTGATTAAAATCATTGTTAGAGCTGTCTTTTTTGTACATTTTGTTTGCAGTGCTTGGTGGATCAGCCTTGGCTTTACTATTTCTGTCATTTTCATTATTGAGTAAACAACTTCTCTGTAAAAAAAAAAAAGATGTTTAAAATATCCAGTTTATAGAAAGATGTAAAAAAGAACAGAAACAGTAGTATTAGGACCACTAAAAAAAAAAAAAAAAAAAAAAAAAAAAAAAAAAAAAAAAAATTAGGTTTTTTTTTTGCTTGTTTCTGAGTTTTGAGATTCAAGTTAAAAAACAGAAAAATAAAAACATGAAGTATTTTATAAAAACAAGACCAACACACAGTCCTCATTACTTTGCAGTAGTGAACTCAATCCTTCACAATAGGAGTCTCAAACATATACTCTGAGTTTAACCTTCTAAATACTCTCAAACTTCCTGACAGTCTTGACTGCAGTATGAGTTTCACTAAAGAACAGTATTATTAATAATGTGAGGATTTTGAGGTCAATACTCAGTGTACAGTCACGACACTCTTATTGTGAAGGACTAATGAGCTGCGTTGCTGTGAGTTTTGCTGCAGTGGGAGTAATAAACAACATTAAAGACTGGTTCAAATTAATTGCTTCATATTGCTAGTATGTTTTGTAGTTTCCCAGCAAAAGTGCTCCCATAATCCTTGGCTACAGTATTGACTTTTGAAAAACCAGAACAAATGCAGTGGGGTTCAGGAGCACAAAGGGAATTGTTCATCAGGCTTAGTCTTGAAACAATATTCAGACTTTTTTTCTTTTTTACTAGAGTGGAAGTGGAACCATAAATCATAAAGTTACAGCTGAAATATATTGTTAAACCGAACCAAATTCTTTTTGGCCAGTGACTAAGTGAGTCACTGGCCAACCTCTGGGCAACCGAAGTCACAGCTTGGATGCAAACATACGATTTATTTAACTATTAGGAGCCTGACTGTCATCTGATCCGCTTTTTAAAACCCTAATAGAAGTTCTTTCTTCGTTTGTTTTTTTCTGTTTAAAACAGAAAATAATGTGTTTGGCTTAACATTCAAATTACAATACAGTAAGTCTTGCACAGCTTACTATACCTACAGCTGTTTCAAAGTAAAGAGCTTCACTCTTAACATGTGCTCTGTTTCCTGCGGGACTGTCAGAACAGGTACTGTAACATTTAAAGCATGAGAATTACTTAAGGGGTGAAAGATCTTATCTACTCGAATCATGAGCTCTTTGTAAAAAAAAAAAAAAAACTCATCACCTGTAGCCAAATGCAAGAATAGCAGCACAAAGAGACAAATACACTACACTTGTGAGAAATCTTCCAGTGTTTTTCACCCTTGAGATTGTAGAACATGTCGACTTTTAAGGAACATGATTAATGTTACATTTTTAAAACTTTCACTAACGTTTTAAACACAGTGTAAAAAACATAACAAAAGATATTTTATGGCAGTCGTTCCTATAGTCCAGCAAAGCAAAAACGTCTGTGTTTACATCCAATTTCTGCATGCATTGTGCATGTGAATGACTATTGTTCTTTAATTTCTGTTTTGTTTCTGCGACGTTTCTGATGAGATCCGGAGACGAAATGAAAAGATAATCATTTTTGTAAATATTTTCATGTCCCTGCACGCTTACAGATTTAGAAAACCCACACAATGTATGCCATTAGTACAGTAAACAATATCTTCCTGTTTCACCAAACACTCAAACTTTCTGTAAAGTACTCCACAATCAGACATCATCAGACTCTTGGATAATTCTAAGTGGGAATTGCAACTCTGCTGGCTATTTAAGTTAAAGAAAAGAATACCTGGGAGAAATAGTTCATCCATACTGTGAGTTCTACATATTTATAAAGTAGGTTAAATAACCTGACTCACTTGTTGACCTGTTTGAGATTTTTATTTGATGATAATTGTTAATATTTGCTTTCATAACAGTGACTAGTATGTTCAACATGGTGTAAAATTAAAAATGTGTATGTCATATGTCAGTCAAAAATAAGAGCGATATGCAGAGGTTCTGTTTCATGGTTCAGATAGGGACACATCAGATATTTTTAACATGGAGGAACTCTTCAGCGTACGACCTTAGTCTGTGTTAGTGCTCTGGAAGGCCGCCATTGTTGGCGTCCTAATGAAAATGCACTTAAAGATTTTTTTTTTTTTTTTGCTCTTATACTTTTAATGTCATTGTAAAGTTCTCTCTTGATTGAATTCAAACATGAAAAGAATGTACAATGAAGAAAAGCAAACTTTAACTTAACCCCAAGCAGAAGTACAAAAAAAGCAACAAAAATAAATTAAATAAATAAAAGACTGAAGCTGAGAGAACAAGCTGGTGGAAAACAAAGACAAAGGGACTAGACAAAGGCAGAACCCTATATTTATATATAAAAAAAACAGGACAAAAAGACATATGCAAAAAGATAAATAAAATGACCCTGCCTGAGGTGCATAGGGGATGAACGCGGGCAAACTGAAAAGGTAAATTACTGGAAAATAAATCCACTCTGACTTCCACAGAGACACATTAGTCCTAATGTCAGAGTTTTCAACGACACAAAGGCATTTTTTTTAACCTGGGTAGGTCACCGCGGTCAGCCAGACTGAAGCGCTGCTCCGGGGGAGATGATGCTCTGTGTCACGTTCAGTTGGCTGTTAGATGCAGCCACTGCTTTTTAGTAGAAAATTCTACCCTTTATTTTGGCGTTCTGCTCAGGGTTTTTATTTTTTTATTATTAATACTTGGCACTGATTTGCAACCAAGTGTAATTTGTTGCATTTAAAAACTCTCTAACTAATTACATAACAAACTGCCACATACTCATTTATTATATTGTCTACTTAACAAAACTGTAGATGCTTTCATAACAGATTTTACAAGCTTTACCATACTAACTGTGTAATGTTTTGCATGCTTATCTTTTATAATCATAGCAACCTGCTCTTGATTGAATGATTGGTCCTTTTCCTTTTCTTTTTTTTGGTTATGAAGAAAATAGGAGGCAGGACTGCACAGAAAGTGGTGTATCAGGAGGGACAAATTAAAAGGAGACATCTGTCAGGCATGTCAAAGTAATGGAGACACAGTTGAAAGTGACTGTATTTTGTTTTAAACTGCACTGCTCATTCGTGTTGTCCACAAAAAAAGCTGTGAAAAATGACTGTTTATTATTATTTAATATTTTGGTCTTTTATTATTGGAGAGAGTTGTCACAAACTTTAATTTTCCTAAGATAAGAGAAAAAAATGTATGTATTTTTCAAATCTACAAATAAAAAAAACAGTAATTTGAGTGTTTTGAGCTGCTGTGAGTAACATAAGCACTTTGAAAAAAAATGTTTAAGATATTACTACATTTATTGGTAGGTTTAAACTGCTATTCTCCTCTTGAACATACAATCAAAAATTTTCTATTTTCTGTTTAATACTATCTTTAGATAAATCTTTAGATAACAGTCCTTCATCTGTTCATAACTCATTGCTAAATTATGTGGGATGATGAGCCCTGAAGGAAATTAAAGGGTAAAAAAAGGAGGTTGAAACCATATCTCCAGTGATAAGTCTAGTGACGTGAAGGAGAATGCCAAAGAACTGGTAAATTAAACAGACGACCAAGCACGACCAAGTACTGAACTGAAATACTGAGACGGTGTCATGAGATGATTCACCCCAAGGCATGGTTTCAGGATTATATTCTAATGTGTTTTCATATGGTTGTGTCATTGGGGAGAGGCTGAAAAGGACCCAAATGCAGACCGAAGGAGTGTATGATGGTAATGCAACCAGTAAGTTTTAATTAAACAAAAGAACAAAAGGCACTGCCACTGAAAGAAAAAGTCCAAGAACTAGTCATGGGAATTCCAGCTCTTTTCCGGCATCCAGATCATTTGGCTCATCTCTTTGATGAAGTGAGCCAAATGACCCAGATTTCAGAGAAGAGGCACAGTTCACTTCCCCATCAAGAACTAGACTCGGACTTGACATGACTGGGATATGCTGTGAACCCAAAAATCTGACAAGTGAAGGAAAAGAAAGCAGAAGTGTAGAAACTGAGAGAAATAATGACTGAAGTAGGTGTGATGGTTGGTTATAGAAAAACCAGGTGTGAGAGACAACAAAAAACAAGGTCTTGTTCACACTACTATGGAAATTAAAAAACATATATATTTATTGTCTTGCTCTTCCCATCCAACTGGAGTTTATGGTGAGAAAAACAGATAGAAAACTAGAATAACACTGGTTTTTACAGTATTTCTGCACTTGTCTCACTTCATTCTGATCCTGTCACAAATAAACTTTGTGCTCAAATGATTAATAAGTGAAAGAAAACTGTAAACAGTATATAAATATAGAAAAAAAGTGGCAGATGGTTAAGGAAAATCTTTAATCCTGTTCTTTCTCTGTGTTTTGATATGTTGTTAATGTAGACATTCTCACCACCTAGTGGCATGGCATGGGTATTTCTGTGTGAACAGAAGGAAAAAAACATAAAACAAACAAACATAATAAAACTAAATATCATGAGTGTAGGACTTAAGGCACAAGAAAACAAAAAATCCTGACTGTCCATGACAGCAGGAGAAAGGATTACAGAGCTGGTTGACATCAGATTGATTTATTCTGGACATTAAACGGTTAAACTGTAGGATTTTCCATGTTGTCTGGAGTTACTAGTTAATCCTGCATGACCTAATACGCATTGTGTAGCATTTGTACAAACAACAAAACATCAAAACTATAATTTTCATAAATTTAAAATCCTTTCTTTTTACATTACTTTTTTACATTTTAAATTTATATTGAAACATTGTAAATTGACTTTTGGGATTCATAAAGTGCTATTCAGCGTAATCTTTTCCTAACAATTTTAACACTGCCTTTTCCGGTTTTTTCCGATGTGCCCCTTCAATTATCATTCCTCCATCTTGTTCCTGGCAGGCACTCCCATAGGATCCCACATAAATACCTGTCATCATCGCACAAAGGTTTAACGTTTGTCAAAGTTGAGTTAGCTGGTAGTACGACCTTAAGGTAGTTAACATTTCAAAAGGAAAACATGGAAAATACTTTGAAACCCTAAATTACAAGAATTGCTCAGATTTGAAGACAAGTGTATCTACTTTTTTTTCTACACACAATGACTTTATTCTAACATTATGACAAACTTCCCAACATTAAAATGTGTAATTTCTGACAGCTATATGTTTGTTTGATATTTTAAGAGGCTAAGTAATTGCGGTGTGGAAAGGATCGTTGGAGAATGTGTGAACTTTTAAAGCTATGTGCCTCTGACTTGTTCTGATGGCGCACTGACATCTATTTTGCATAACACTGAGACCGAAACTGCCCCGGAGCAGCTGGGGGGAGTGGCAGACTGAAATTCAGTTTAGTTCTCAGCATGACACATCCCGTCGTTTTGCTTTAGGCAAGTCTAATAAAAGTTTGTTTTTTGCCTCTTTCTAAATGTGTCCCATATCATACAAAAACATACAGTGTACCCAACACTAAGCTGTGCTGTGTCTTTGCTTTGGCTCTTCTTGAATGACACCTGTAGTGATTTAACCCCTGGGGTGGAAGCTGTAGCAACCCAACTTGTGCTGAAATGAAACATTAATATTTGCAGAAGGTGCATCAATGCAAGCCTAAACCTACAAAAACCTAATTAGATTATTGACAAATTTTATCTGTATTAATGAAATCACGTAACTGCTGGATTCAGTGCTGTCTGTCTGTCTGTTAGCAAAATATCTCACAAACCAATAAACTAATTTGAATGAAACTCTCAGAAAGTAATTAGAGTCAACCTAGTATAGGAAGCTAAAAATAAGCAAACAAAAAATATTCTTGATGTTGAATCTATCTTAGAAATAGTTTTAAAAAACACTGACACATTTACTGAAGCAACATATAAAGTTTCTACATGAAACTGAGCAATAATGGAAATCCTAGGTGTGTCTTCCAATTAAGATGGGTGTAATTAGAGACATCTGACTCCTGTGAAAAGAATAATCAGTTTTCAGTTGAAAAATGTCATTTATTCAGCTGTCACAAAATCAAACTAACAATACCAACAAAATTCTCATTGATTTTAAAGAATGTAAAAAACATGTTATAGTATTTCTAGTCGAAAATTAGCACAGAGAGGAGGCGCATTCATTTTATTCACAAGTTTAAACAATTTGCATCGATCTTACAGAAATGCATGAGACATATTTTGTTATGACAGCATCGGTCGCATCAACCTTAATTTACCGCTCATTACAGGAGCTGGATGACTGGGTGGAAAGAGCAGCTCGGCTCCATTCCATTCCTCTCTTACGCAGGGTGTACCTTGTTTTAGATCTGTCCTAGTTCTGAGCTTTCACACAAAGACAAAATTAGACATGAACACAATCAATCAAACCGGTCTGGTTTTATTACTGTATGAGAAAACATACGACAATAACACACTGAGAGCTTACAATAGCACACGCATGTCTCAAACTCATTCTTTACCTCATTTACCAAAAATCTATCAATGTTACCAGCTACTTTCATTGGCCACTTGTGTTTTTAAATTGTATATTTATTTAAAAATTGGAAAGTGTTGCAATTGATGTCGCAACCGATGGCACCGTCAGTCAGAGAGAAACAAAAAACATTTCCAAGTTAGATTAAGTCAAGATATAAAACAAAACATCATACAAGCAGAGGTTTACTAGCTTATTACCTACCTACTTAAAGCAATAGTTGAGCTTTTTTTTAAAGGAGTAGGAGTATTTTTCATAAAGGTTAGAAGCAATCAGAGTTGGTATTAAACATAGCTTTTTGAACAACCTTATTTTGGTATTCTGACTGTACTGAAAGGTAACAAATAGAGAGTTAGAGTGAGATCAAGACTACAATGGATCACTGCTGTCCTAAAACAACTCTCATCTCAGAGCAATTTGTCCAGTTGCTAATTTGAAAACCTTTTCATTGCCATTAATTTTTCATTACATGGGTATTTACGGTGTCTCCCGACCTGGAGCCTTTCTGAGTGGAGTTTGCATTTTCTCCCTGCGCTCATGTGAGTCTATTCCAGGTCCTCCGGTTTCCTCCCACAGACTAAAAACATGCAAGTTAGGTTCACTGGTAAATAAATTGTCCCTAGGTGTGAGTGAGAGTGTGAATGGTTGTTTGTCTCTATGTGTCCCTATGATGGACTTGCAACCTGTCCAGGGTGTCCCCCGCCTCTCACACAGTGACTGCTGGAGACAGACACCAGCTCCCCGTGAACTGGAAAGGAGAGGTGGGTAAAGAAAATGGATGAAATGGGTTTTACAAGACAAGACCGTGGGTTTCAGAGACAACATTCTAACAAGATTTTAACTATATGTTTAGGAAACAAACTCAACTGACTGGTGTCTCTCCTGACTGATTCTCTTCAGACCTTAGCAAGCTTCTTCAACTAAACGTAATCTTCTTACTTTGCTTTAAAGATGTGGGACCTTTGAACTCAGGGGTTCCAACTCATTAACAAGGGACCAACTTGATCAATGGACAGCGACAATGAAAAAAATAAATAAATTGGCTGTGTTTTTCAGACTTTTTGTGTCAAAATATTCAAATATAAATATGATTTTTTTTTGTTTGAATAAAAGGCTTCTATTAATTTCTTATGGATTTCATTTTTTATCACATTTTTCCCTGGTTTCTAGTGAAAACATTTTACTTCTTCTTAAAAAAGCCCCCAATAAAAAACTTGAACATTTCACTTTGAAGTTACAGAAGAAAACAAAAACATAATAAGGATAAAATAAATTCCGACAGACCCTCTGTAGTTGTAATGAGCTCTGTCAGGAGTCTGAGAGTCTGAAGTGGACATAAGAGGGAAATTCCTTTGCATATTTTTATAATTTTCATCACAGAGAAAAGTTGCTCACGATGGTGAATGCAGAGAAGTTGCAAACTGTCTACAACAGGTAAAATAATAATTGTTCATAACCTTACTGAAGAAACCCATTTCAAAACATCTTATCTATAACTTAAGTTTGTTTAAACAGAGAAAAGAAGTTCTGCTTGTTTTTTTTTTTCTTTTTTTCTATAAGATGGCAAAGCAAAAGGCAAAAAAAAATCACTTGTAAGGCACAGCAAGTGCAACATGGTGTAACTCTGAAATTGGACTGAGATGAAGAAGATGGATTAATCTACTCTGAGTTGGGTCTGTGGTGTACCAGTCCTACTGCAAGAAATGCGAGACCAAAGTCAGTTCTGCTGTATCTGAGATTAAAACCTTCCAACCACTTTCACATTATTGCGATCTGAATAGAGCAGCTCCTGACAGAGGAGCGTCCTTGGTGCAGCTGAACATGTGTCCATCTTCTACCAGAACAAGGTCCCTTCAATCAAGCATCCTGATGCTCTTGTTTTCACTCAGAGAGGATGAAAAAAACTTAATGAATGGCATGTTTTGAAACCTAATAGTCCCAAATCGAGTACTCTTTAGCTTTTTTTTTAAGTTGGTGATAACTTGAGGCATTTAAAAATGCCCCCCACACAGAAAAAGGGACTGTTGGAGTTTTGCTTGTTTCCCAAATCTGTCTTCCCCTTCATTGTCTTTTCTTGTTCCCTTTACTTTTGCTCACTGTTTTATTTTTTAACTTTACTCAGCTTCAGTAGATTGCAAATGTAATTTTATATTTAACTCGATAGCTTGGATTCTGTAAATCAAAGTTTAAGGCTTAGCATTCTTTAAAGGACTGCATATCTCCCACTGCCTTTCATGCCAGAGTTTTTCACGAAGCTTGTCTTGGGTTGAGAAATGCTGAAGTTGTAGCCATTTAGTTCAAACCTTAAAATATAATTATGTGCAATCTTATGCAATATTGAGTGACTGCACTCAGAGTAAGTGTTGTGAATGACTCTCATCTACTACCACACAATCTTTTAGCTCATTATCTGTAAAACTGGCTGAGCTATAACCATTTTTGTGTTGACTGATGTGGATTAGCTGAGGTGGCCATCTTGCGAATGGTGTTGACCCCAAATTTTATTGAGTTGTAGAAGTACATCCAGTGATTAGTTTCATCAAACTCCATTCAGAAATTTATAAGATATTTTGCTGACAGACAGGTAAAATTGAATAGATAATAAATGACAACATTTTTAACAAAAGTTGTGTGCAATCAACAAAACATGTGTTGTGGATCAATCTTAGCTACTACCACCTCAGATTTTAGGTCAATAACTGTGAAGTTACAGCCACCTTTATGTTTTTCAAGTTTACCATTTTCAGTCGTATTAACTCCAAATGGTAATCAGTTGTAGATGGATATCCATTTTTTTTTTTCAAATTACATTAAAATTCCTCCAGTTGTTCATAAAATATTTTGCTAACAGAAAGACACAGACAGACATGGGCAAAAACATGACTGTCCACATTTGACTTTTGTCAGCAACTGATAATTAAGCCAACCAGCAACTCTGTGTAAAAAAATAAATAAATATTGTGTTGAAAGCTTTTAAAGCATCTAAAAGCTTGACACACCAGGGAGGATGGAGTGTGCTACTTATGTGATTTTGGTCTCTTCAGAATGCAGATGTAAGCTTAATTAAAGCTTTCCAGGTGTGCTGCATTCAGTGCTGAAAGTCACAGAAGAACACGAGTGTCTCTGACCAAAACAAACAAAATCAAAGCAAGCTGTGGAACCTTTCAGACCCTTGTAGGGCTCATCATCTCTGCAAAGTCAGTTGATTTTATGCCACTTGTGCTTTTCGTCTTGTAGAGCGTCTTTACTGGAAAAGCACAGTTTCTTTGAAACCTCATGCATAAAAGAAAGCAGCTCGGTTTGTATCACCTGCAGAAAGGATGGCAACAATTTATTTTTTGCTAAAGATGCCAACACATTTTTTCTTTAAATAACAATGGTTTTCTGCATAGTACAGTTTATGGAATTTGTTTGAACTTTGGAACAATGAAATTTAATTTGGTCTGAGCATCTTTATATCGGGAAGCTTCAGCTTCAGCTCTGATAGACTTTTCAAACTTGCAGTAGAATGTTGAGAGGCTTTTCTTAGGTGTTTTTGTTTTTATTTAAAGAAGCTCCCTGCATTTTAAAATCTTTCAAAAAAGTGTTTTTAAAGTGGTGATACATCATTGAAAAATACTGAATTATAATTTACCAGTTCTATATTCAAAACAGGGGCATTAAGCCCACTTCACTTCAGAAAAAATGGCTGCCATTATGCAATGCGTGATGGGCCTCGGTTTTGCCTCTCAGGTTCCGTGCCAAGATTGAGACTGATGAATAATGCAGCTTTTTAATTCAGATTTTAACGAAAAGATGCATTAACAGAATCTCTAATATTAGTGTTGTGTTCCCGAATAGAGGGGATTTAATTATAGCATATGATTGCTCTCTGTCTCCACCATCATCTCTGACGTGTTGTTTACGAAATGAGAATCAAAAGGATAATTGACTGACATCCACCTGCTCACTCACCTGCATATAAATGGGAATATTTAGCGAAGACAAAAACTGCATCCCAGAGATCCTAAAAGAAAGCAAACAGGTAGAATGTCCCAGGCTTTTCTTAGTCACTTCCTGTTAATCTTTTTATTCATAAGCAACATCTCGTGCTGAAACACAGTGACGGAACAAATGACAGCTTTTGATTAGCACTTGTCACTGAAGGTAAAGGCAATAATGTGTTTGCCTATGTCTGTGTGCTTTCATTTGTCTTTGTCGTTAGCAAAGTATCTCTAGATCCATCTTGAGCATTAGTCCTGACACATACTCTTCAGTATTACACATTGCACAATATTAACGTTAACTTTGGCATCAGTCTTGTCTTTCTGTTAGCAAAACATCTCATGAACCAGAGAGCAGATTTTAATGAACCTCTCAGAGGATAGTCGTTGGACAAACATCTATAACTGATTAACTGTAGGAGTCAACCTGATTTAAGATGGCTGCAGCAGGTAATCACTTCTAACAAGCACATAAATGGCCATGACTCAGTCAAATATACACCTATTGAGATCAGGTTTGATATAGTAGTTGCTGAGAGTCATCCTCAATACAAAATCTCAGCACTAACATGTCTTGTGAAATCTTGTAATATAGCAAGAGATCGCACATAATGTCATTTACAAGGTTAGACCAAAACGGCTATAACTCTGACTCTTTTTATTAAAATAATCTATGTTTAAGGAATTCTAGGCCTTTAATTCTGTAAGTGCTGAGCCAAGTTTGAGACCTAACCTTAAGACTGACCAAATATAAATATCTCAGGGTTTGCGAGTGTTTATACTCGTCTGTAAGCTTTTGGGACATTTAGGGACAGAAATCAGATTCAGTGTATTTTAGATGGAAGTGCAGCAAGTATCTCGGCCAATTAGCCCTGATTCTGCCTGACGTCCTCTTTTGTGTGGCTTTGAAGCACAAATTATATTAGATACAATCTTCTATCTGACAAGAGTTGCTATAGCAGCAAGAATACAAATCTACCAGTGAAGAGTTTGTGGGAAAATAAAGGAAAATTAACCCTCACAAAGAGATTAACATAGAAAAGCGGAGAACAACAGCAACATTTATCAGGATGCATCAAAAACACTTTCTTAACTTGCTCGACTGGGTGGTGAGGCAGATAGATGTGCAGGACTGAATGCTGGACACAGTTTAAGGCTTTGGAAGGACTCAATGAATCGAGCAGAAGCAGAGAGGAAAAGCTGGGCTGTGCTTTGCTCTTTTTGTGAAAATGACAGACCCAGTGTGTCCTGCTTACAGCGGCAACAGCATTAAATTCCATTCTCTAAGCTTTTGTGTCCTACCTAGAGATAAAGAAAAAAACACTGAAACCAAAGTAGATCCAGTTTGTTTAGAAACATGACAGTGATGCACCAAAAATACCAGAGAGTGTGAAACATCAACATTAATAAAGATGGACAAAGCATCTCCGCTTTCCACCATTGTTCATTTTTGTGGCTTCCATAGACTTCACACTCCAGACTTGAGGCTGTACTCTTGAAATGAAAGTAATACGACCTCTCAACTCACTGACAGGCTGTGACCTTGTCAATGACTCTTTTTCTTAAAACTTCAAAAAACAAACTGAAATCAAACTTTTAAATACATATTTGAACAACTAGAGGCAAGGTAAGAGCTACATGAATCAACAAAAATCAACACCTGAAGAAATTTATCTCAAGCATTATTATTTTTTAGTCAGGAAAGTGTCCAATTAACAGGGATGTTCTTTGTCGCCACAACAGATTTCTGTCATTTGGAATATGGCCAGGATGGATTTCCATCATTATCACAAAAAAAAAGTTTCTTTTGTTGTTGTTGTTGTTGTTGTTGTCCCATTAAAGCCATCCAATCAGTACATATGATACAGAGTTTAAACTAATGCTGCTTTCAACAAATAAAGTGAACCAGAGTCAAAGTTTTAGCCAGTCAGAGCAGAAAAGGGCAGACCTAGGTGCAAGCAGTGTTTCCCCTAGTGGCTATTTAAAAAAAACAAAAAAAACAACTATGAACTTTTTTTCTGGTGTTTTTGGAAACTTTTGAAGAATGCCTTGAAAGCAAGTATGGTTCTTGTCAACGAGCAGCAGGCGCTGCAGTGGACCCTCCTCTGTCCCACAGCGCTCACAGGAGGCTCAGTCCTCCCACAGCGTCCCTCAGGAGAGATCCACCCCACCGCATCCAGTCAGTGTGAAGCTGATGCTGACTGATCCATGGCAGGATGGAAATGTAAAATTTTCTCTGTCTAAAATAAATCCCTGCACTAAAATAGATTTTGGGTCACTTTTGCTGATCCCAAGCCTGGATAAAGGATGAAAGTTGGAACTATGATTCTCAAAAAAAAAAAAAAAAATCAGAAGAGCCAACAAAGATAAGTAGCTTCCAGTGTGGTGTGTGTCTTGTGTCTCTGTTGGGACAATTGTTAGCAGATCTGCCTCACATGTGGGAGGTCTGGGTTTGATTCCTGGTCTGGCAGTCATATAAATGTCATTGTAATTATATTCATGCCAAAACATTTTATCTTTTTGTAAATGGCAACAGTAATATTTCTGTATTATTTAAGAACTTGTTTGATCATTTCAGTAGCTCACAATTCTGACAGACAGCACAACAAATGTCCAGGAGGCATGTAAATGAATCCCTGAATTCATTCACATGAAGGGGCAGGATTCAAAGATTGTACTACAGCCAGCCACTAGGGGGCGAGTGTCCACGGTGGCCTCAACTTCAGGCTTCTGGTTCTGTTTCTCGCTATGATGCATCTTGATAGTGTGGATCTGCAGTCACTAACAGTTTAAATATTGAGTCTAAAAACTGGCTTTCTTTTGCTATTAAGCAAATTATAGACATTCCCTATCAGTTAAAGACATCCATACAAAACAGGCACGCTTTGCATGTGTTCTTTTTGTCTCATTTGCAACTCCTGCACTGACACTAACTATGGGAGGAGACCAGAACACCCAGAGCAAAGTTGCACTTAAACTGGGAGAACATCTAAACTCAACGCAGATAGGCTGTGGCCAAAGACTTGAACCCTTGACTTTCTTCCTGTGAGGCAACAACTGTGCCACTGTGGAGCCCTTTATTGCTTTGTTGAAAGCATTAAAAAGCAAATGCACAACAATTCTAACACTCTCTGCAGACAATCTGATTTAATTAGCTCTTCCTGTTTTGGAGCTCATTGGATCAAACCTTTGTTACCGCATTACCAAGGTTACAGAACCTGCTACACAATAGTTTTGTAGAGTTGGCGGAAACAAGGCAAACTGTGCCGTCTGAGCAGAGTGAGTTTACCCAGCCAATTTTACAGATTCTGAGATAAACTAAGAGGTGGTAGTGGCTGAGCACCATCCCCAACATATACTTTGAGTCCAACGCATCGTGCAACATTTTTTGCTTAAACCTTTAGTATTAACAATTGTACTTAATCCTGTTTGTCTGTTAGCAAAATATCTTATGAACAATTGGATGGATTTTAGTGAAACTTTCAATAATTATTGGCTGTACATCCCATATGACTGTTGTTCACATCCTGGTTGGTACCAGAGGAGTTTTAGTAGTGAAGGGGGGGACCTATTACATAAATAGTTGTTATTTTATAAAGGAACTGATGTATTTTAGGATGAACTCCAACAACAAGTTATGGGATTTTTGTTGATTCTCTTTACCAGCATGTGGAAATAAACACCTGTTGCTCAGTTACAGTTCATGAGAAGAAGCAGCAGCAGCTCCATAAAGTGAAATAGCTCATTTAATAGTTATTTGAGACGCCATTTTGTAGCTTGTAGAATGTTGGAAACTGAGTTAATCTTTAAAAAAAAACACAATAACATGCCCAATGTGTTGACATAGAGCCATCACTGATGGAAGGTGTGTGTGGAGCAAAGGAATGATGAGTTGATCTGAGGTGAAGCCCTGCTGAGAGGATAGCTAATTTGGTCTTAAACAGACTTCCTCCAACAGACATGTACAGAAATGTATATTTCCTCCCAGGAAGCCAGCGTTTTTGTTTTTATCTTTTCGAGTTAGACAGATCCATATTTTGTCCATGCTTTCTGTAGGTCTTTTAAAGTCTTCTCTGGACTTAAGCTGCATTTTCACTCATTCTCTGTCCAGTTCTTGTACCTGACCATGACAGCATATTGTAAAGCTTAAAAAATTAACAAATCGGATAAGTGGCAGACAAAAAAAAAAAAAAGAAAGAAAATTCAGGCCTGAAAAAAAAGAATAAAACTATCTCCAGATAGACAACATATGAAAGTCATAGCTTTACAAAAAAAAGGGAAAAAATCCAACTAAAACCTGACACAGTCCCTATGAGATGCACCTTTCTTCAGATGATCATTTACTGTATATACAATCTTTGGATTAAGTGTTAAAATCAACCATGTTTGTATGTTGGGCAAATATGTGAGTCACTTTTACAAAAAACTGAGCTGAAATTTGGTGTGCTAGTAGTTGAAATTCATCCACATGTTATACTTTGAGCGCTAACAGATTGCAGATCTTTCTTTCAAACTTCACAATTATCTATTAGAGTCATCTCTGTATGTTAGCAAAATGTCTCATGAACCTTTGGACGTATTCTAGTGAAACTTTCCAAAAGTAATCATTGGGTTTACATCTGTAACTGATTAACTGTTGGAGTCAACATCATTCTAGACGCCAGCCATAGAAAACTGGCATTGGGAAATGCAAAACTAGCTATAAAGTCATCCACAGCACGTACTTTGATCACAAACACATCTCATGTGATCTCATATTATTGCATAGGATTGCACATATTGTTTTAAAGTTTCACCAAAATATCTAGAACTTTGTCCCTTCTTATCATGAGATGATGTTTGGTGTTTTTCTCAGATTCAGCTGAAGATGTTGGAACAAATTGTGTTTTTGTGACAGGCTGCTGATGACAAAGTGTCAACAGATCCTACTTTAAACCAGTTAATTGCTAAGTTTTCTTTTATGTGTCAACACATTACTGGTTCATCCCTTGAATTCATCATCCCAAATGACTCAAAAGTCAACGCAGCTTAACACAACACAACAACCATTCTCCGAAAATAGTTAGATGTGGAACTGAAAATAAGAAAACAAAGTTGCCAAAGTCTAAAAAAACTACTTTTGAAAAGTTTGGAAAAAATCTGAAGAACTACTGATGAAGACCATTAAATTAAAAAAAAGTATGTATCATTAAAGTTAAAAACAAGAAAAAGTAAAATAACTCAAAACTTTTGCACAGCCCTGCATCTGATTAACTGCACCGCACAGAAGAAAACAAGCATGAAAAGATGTTTCAAACGGTTAGGACAGAGAAAGAAAAAATATTAATGGGTATCAGCAAAATAAGCAAACAGAGTTACATAAGAGTGAAAAAAAAATCAGTTCAGTAGAAGTTGCTGAGTTTGGGTCATGGGAACAGTTGTTTTTATTTGCTGTCTGTTGACGTCTTGATTATGAAAAATACATTTTTGCTGTGCTTCTGCGAAACATTAAGTTTTTCACCCGGTCCTAATTGACTGTTTTGTTTGTGTTTGCAGGCGTGTGTGTGTGTGTGTGGTGTTTTACTGAACAATATGCCATTTGTTCATGTGACAAACAATCATTTGTTTAGTCGGCGAATGACCATGCCAGCGGACTTCCTTATAAAGCCTCAAAATGTGTGACTGCATAAACTGTCCTGACAACCAGTTCACAGACATGTGGTGCAACACCCAACTCTGCCTCTGACCAACTCTCTCTGTCTGTCTGTCTGTCTGTCTGAGTAATCTGTTTTCAGAACAGACTCTTTGTTCTTCCTGTCAGGAGTTCACCAGCATTTGTTTTCATTTAATCAAATAACGACAACAATAAAAAGTACTGCATTTTTTAAATTATTTTAGTTATTGAATGCTTAGCTTTTAGCTTTTGTATTTCTCTCTTTACCACACCTATGAATGCAGCATTTCTCACCCACTGCAATTACGCAATTACCTCTGTCTGTGCAGGAGCTTTGTCTGTCTGCCATTTCAAAATATTTCATGAACAAGTGAATAGATTTTAATAAAACTCTCAGAAAGTAATCATCTACAACTCATTACCTTTTGGAGTCAACCCAATTCAAGATGGCTGTCAAAGCCAACTATACTTATGAAACAAAATGTCTCTAACTCTAACTCAATCACTTTAACAGGTATCGAACTAAAATCTGGCGTGGTAGTAATTGAGATTTATCCACAACACAGACTACTAATAGCAAGCCCACCTGATATTTATAACCTCATCAAACCCCACATATTTTGATCACAAGATAGATCTTTTAAATACAAATCCAACAAAATTAAAATTTTTTTAATCGGTCTACTGGTTACCAATTCATTGTCATAAAATGATCATCAAAATCGGTTTAAATTAGTTCAGTGGTTAAATAAGCAGCAATAGAAAGTCCTGTGTTTAACTTCCTGGATCTTCTGTTAGCACATCATGTTATTCCTTCGAGGATAACACACAAGCAAAACAGTCCAAAGTGCCAGCTCCCGCTCGGCTCTTTGCCAATGTCTACCATAAAATGTTTTATTTTATCTGAGCTGAGAAATTACCTAATGAATTAGCTTGATCATTGCTTGACCCACTTAGCTATGGTGATATTGTGCATTGTTTATTTAAAAGATTAAGAACATATAGAGGATGAATGAGTTGTGAGTGTACAGGTGGCCTTGCTACTACTACTAAATACTTTATGCTACTTAACTCTGAAGTAATCTCCAGAACGTTTCCCTCTCTTCACTTTGTTAGTAAACTTTTAAAAACTGCACTGAAAGAAAATTATACTTGTGCCTTTTAGCTTTTAACCATTAGTGAAATATATTGGTTTCATCTGGTATAGTTTTATTATTTATCCCTTTCATGTTTTAACCCAAGCTTGATTTTATTTATTTTGTATTTACATGTAAATTTGTCTATAGCTGATCTCCTTTTCTCTAGTACGAATACTTTTATATGATTTTTTTATGTATTTATTTTATATTTATGTTGTCATCTTGACCAGGACCAGAGATGATTTATCCTAATGGGACCTTTCTGATAAAATAAAGGATAAAGAAATTAAACATAAATCTTGTCTAAAACGTTGGCATGCAAGACAACAGGAGGTATGTATTTCTTCAAAGAATGGTAGTTTTATTTTTATTTGTGCTTTATTGTGGAAACCTTAAAGAAAATTTAAAAAAATTCTGAAGTAAACAGAGAACACGGTCATTGTAGATTTCTCTTCGGGTATATTAGCTGTGTCAAAAAATATTTTATGATGGTAAAAGCATTGTTTGTCTTCTGTTGCTGTACAACAAACCAGAAACATTCTTTACGTTCAGTAATGTCTTACAGTTAGTCATCGTCATAACATTTTCCTGGAAGACTGCTTGGCATTTGACATCATCCACATGCATTTCTGTTTCCTGTAAGTTTTTTTTTTTTTCCCCGGGGCATTTGTCAAACCATTCGTCAGCAGGAGAAAGACAAAACAATATTGTGGTATGAGTGTGCCTTTGAAGGTGCAGCCTGGCTGAACACTTGGCATGCCAATGGCACAGCATCACAGGTCTACTTGTCCACATAACAACAGCTCAGATAATATTCCGAAGAGACCAAAACAGTCCATTACCAGGATGTGCAAAGCTGCCACTAATTACACCTGGTGTCTGATTCAAAGTTCAACTTGAAGCATCAGAAATAGAAATCTCAAGGTACAGACTGACAAATATTTTAGAAGCTTCTTACACTCTTATGTTGAATCTGTCTTTCATGACAAATTGTATTGCAAAGGAAATATAACCAGACTGGTCAGCATCACTCAGCACGTCTGACTGACAGAAATAACATACAGGAGTTCAAGGAGGATTGCCTCAGCTGGTGCCTGTTTATATAACCATTCCATTTTTTTCTTTGGATAATGACAACATACTAATGTGTTTCTGAAGTTTTAAAGCATTTTTCTCCTATCCTGACCACTTATAGCTACACTGTGTAGACAAATGCATTTGGACAAACTTATTAAAAGCTGAATTTGGGTGTTTTAGTGAGGCAAATTACCAAAGTCTATAAAAACAGGCACCTAGCCGAAAAGTCTCTATTTGCAAACACTTTTGATAGGTTGTTTTGAAGAACTAAGTGGCACCGTGCCCCCTTTGCAATAATATGGTTTGTGAATATCCAGTGGTGAACTGTGAGTGATATTACTAGAAAGTGGAAGGGTTTTAGAACAAAAGCAACTCACCCACAAAGTGGAAGACCATAAAATCACAGATGCTAAGGCGTATGTTGCATAAAAGTCGCCAACGCTCTGATGATTCCTTAGCTGAAGAGTTCAAATGGATTAATATAAACATAAAAATAGTGGGATGAGAGTGTCATGGAGTGGGTTTCCATGGCTGAGCAGCTGCATGCAAGCCTCACAACACCAAGTCCATTGTCAAGCATCAGATGGAGTGGTGTAAAGCATACCAAAGATAGACTATGGAGTGCAGGAAACGTGTTGTTTGGAGTGATGAATCGTGTTTCTCTGTTTGCCAGTCAGATGGGCAAGTCTGGGTTTTGGGAGAAAGTTAATTTTGATTGAGAAGTAATAGTAGGATTGGCTGTTTGTCAGGGTTCGGGCTAGGCCCCTTCTAGCCAGTGATGGGCAGGTTTAATTCTTTATCATACCAAGACATTTTTGACAAGTTTATGATTTCAACTTTGTGTCAGCACTTTGGGAAAGGCCCTTTTCTGTTCCAACATGACTGTGCCAGAAGCACAAAACATCGAATACAGAGGCACGATTTGATGAGTTTGGTGTGGAAGAACGTGAGGAGCCACAACAGAGCCCTGACCTCAGCCCTATTGAGCACTTTTGGGATGAACTGGAATGAAGGATGCTAGCCAGACCTTCTCGTTCAACATCAGTGCCTGACCTCAAAAATGCTCTGCAGAATAAATTAACACAAATTCCACACGCTGAAATCCTGTGGAAAGCTTTCCAAGAAGAGTAAAAGTTGGTATAGTTGCAAAAGAGGAAACAACTACAGTCCCTGTTGGTGTGGTGGTCAGGGGCGTCCAATGGTCTTTGTTTATATGCTGTACATTTTAAGCCATTTGCAGTTATAAGCAATATTTTTAATATCACAGATATGCTAGAAGCAATATCTTTTTGTGAATTTCACATTTTAAGGCGTCAGACTCACTGGTATAAAAATGCACATGTCCAGTTTGTTAAATCTAATAGGATTTTGTTTGTGTTTGCACAATATGCAGCTTCATGTAGGTGAACACGTCAACAAAGCCCAGCTAAAAATAAGAGTTCTTTCAAAGTAACATCTGCCTTGTTTTAAGCTTTCAGCTGAAAAAGCTGCTTTTTGTGGAACTGACAGGACCTTCACGTTCTTTTTGTGTTCCTGTCATCCTTTCATTATCATGGCAGCACATGCACCAAAATTTTGTCGTTGCTATGGTAAGGTTGTGCTGTACTTCCCAGCAAAAAACAGAATGAATCAAGCCTTATTTTCCCCGAAAGTTCACTAGTTTTAACTTCCCACTCACAGGCAGAGTGTCAAGTTCCCCAAAGAGAGTTCAGATATTTGTCTTCTGTCAGTTTTAGAACACATTTCAGTTATCACAGAAATAAGGGATATTCATAACAGGAAAAGCAATATTCATGTAGTTCTTGGCATCCTGCCTAACATTTGGAGATAGCAGCTAAGCCAAAGGTTGAGTTGTTCAAAGCGGATTCAGCATCTCCACTTGGGTAGGCAATGTCTCTGCCGCAATTCTGGAAATAATGCTTAAAAGGAAGTGATTAGTGACTCACATAGCTTATTTGACTTCAATTTCTTTAATTGTAGGAACTTTATGCACAAACACAAACAGAGGCGACGTCACTGACCTCATGAGACCTCATGAGACAGTCTGATAAAGTCGTCAAACAGAAACATCAACATCCTGTGCATGAACCAGCTCTTTTTTATATACCTTCATACCACCCACACATTCAGAGGGAAAAAAGCCTAAAGCTTCACCTAGTGTTCATAAACAGACAAACAATCTACTTTGCATTGGTATAAAGAACAACATTCAGAGATTAAATAAAATTGGCCTGTGTGATGGTTGTGAACACTGTTTCAATATTCAAGTATGTTTCACAGCGCCGTATCAATTATTTCTTCTTTACCCACAGTGTGAAGTTAAACTCCTCCTCACATTAACTGACAGCAGGGGAAGGATGTTAATGACAACTGCTGTGGTTTTGTACTGTTTACCATTGCATTAAAAGATACACTCACTTGCAAAAATGTTGAACACCCAGAGTGGTGGAAATGAACTGAAACTGCACAAGCTTACAGGTCTTGTGAGTGTACTGTAATGGATACAATATTAGATCAAACAGATAATGGAGTTGGCAGTATGGGTACACTGCTGGTCTCGTGCTAATATGGTGTGGCACACTTAGCTCCAGATACAAGCAGCAAGTCTGTGTGGAGCAAAGTCATGCAGCCTTTGTATTCTCTCCTGCGACATGTTAGCTCCCAGCTAAATTGTTCAAGAGCCGGAAGATCAACTCTGAGTCTGAGCTGATGTCATTCATATTTGACTGGGAAAAGATTGAGGGACTTGGTGTGGCCACAAGAGAAACCTCAACATAATGCAGGCAATCCATAGACATACAGTACAAGCCATGTGTGGACAAGCATTGTCTTGTTGAAGACTACCAGGTTGCTGTCTTAGGAGGGGTAATATGTGGACACATGATGTCGCTGATGTAGTGCTGTGCTTTCAGAGTACGTCAAATCACTACCAGAGGTGACATGAAGTCGTACCCTATGTCTCCCTACAATCATGATGTCAGGAGTATTGCCAATGTCTCTCTGTGTAACATTAGCAGGATTGGTCGAGTTCTCTCAGCGCCCTCACATGCAGACATAATCTATTATTTGTAATAATGCAGAACCAAGATTCCTCACTGTACATGATACAAGACCAATTGTCATCAGTTCATGTCTTCTGCTGTAGTTACAATATAACTTTACATGCAGCCATCTCTGCATGGAATATCAAAGCCACTTGTTGGTAACAAAGTGCAGGATGAGACAAGATGTTTTCAAGAGTCTAATACCAGTGACTTGATGGTATGCAAAGATGTCATTGGGTTTTGTAAAGTTAAACGTACAAAACAACAATTCCTCCTTGGTACGGTTGGTCTTGGGAGACTGGAACCTTCATGACGTGTGTGCATGTCCTCACATAGCCACTGGTTCCAACATCAGGCCACTGTGACATCTGCACACCCCACATGCAGGACGATTGCATGATACGACCACCTGGCCTCATGCAAACACACGTTGCAACCCCTATCAAACTCTATCAAGTGCTGGTATGAGCATCTATCTCTCTGTCAGCTGACCTTCACTCACTGCTTTGAATCCGCAACTGCCTGATAACACTATTGCTTTACATATTGCCACCACTTACACCCTCTGGTACCCGTTCTGGATGTGCCAGCTCCTTGCAAATCAAACTATTTAAAATACCCATCACTGGTCTGCACATGGAACCAATTATGTCCAATTTGAAACATTTTTCTTGGATGCATACCTATTTTCTGCTTGTGTAATATTTTATTTTAAAATTACACCATATGAAAGAATGACTATGTTGTTCAGTTGTTTTTCTCTGTCCTCCCTTTATTATGTTTTGGGGTTTTTTTTGTGTTAAAGGTTAATATAATTCAAAAGAACACTGTGTTATAGAAAAAGACCTCTTGATAAAGCCAAGCCATCAGACCATTTGATGGCCATTTTGTTCTTTAACAGGTTTTTATTGAGAGAATATTGCCAGAACTTAAAGTGACCTGCGTTCAGTGTTTGACAGAAAACTTTATAGGCAGTCTAGTGAAAAAATGATATGTATTTATAGGCAGTGTGGTGAAAGGTGATATAATTTTTGAGAAAGTTTCTCTACCGACCCCTTTTCTCCAGCAGGCTACCCCTCACTGACCACATCCTCCTAAGAGAGAACGATAAACTGTGCAGCACCAGGCTACATTCTCACTGAGAGAGGTAGATAGAGACTGAAACACTGCTTCATTAACAAACTCTTCATCTGCACTGAAAGTACTGGAATAAAACTTCATAAACCCTGTAAGCTGTTATATTTAAAGTGTAAATTCTGTTTTCTGAACTCTAATTTGATTTGAACTGGCAAGTATTCAGCCATTGTGTTAATGTTTGTTTAACCATTTTTTTCAGGTTGTAGAAAGAATTATTTAGACATACATGGGTATAAAGGAGGCCTACAGATTGGGACTTTTTTCTAATGATAAACATATTTTTTGTTCTGTTTTACAAGCCTCAAAAACAGGTACTTCACGCTGTTGCTTAGCCATTTGGCTAATTTTAGTGAGGACTGAAATATGTGGATAACTACTGTAAATATCCTTGATATTTTGCATAAATGGCTTCAGGTGACAGAATGACGTAATGGAACACACTCTGAGGCTAAGAGTTCAGTTTTCCAAATATCTTCTTCTTTTTTTTAATTCAAATACATGCAAAACCTTTAAAATCACATCAGTCATAGTGAGCCTTTATTTGTAATGCAAAGCTTTTTTGAGCCAAACATGGAAATAAAATAAAAAAAACAACATCCCTACTTTTTCCTTACTCGCTTGCTTCTGTTCATGGTCACAGAGGACCTGGCGCATGTCTGGGAGGTGGGGGACACCCTGGATGGGTCACCAGTCCATCACAGAGACACATAGAGATGAGCAAGACAGACAACCATTTGTGCCCACACTCACATCTATACGATTTAGGCTATCCAGTTCAGTTAACCTAACAAGCATTTCTTTGAAATGTGGCAAGAAACCCTAGTACCCAGAGAAAATCCAAACGTGCGCTGGGAAAATATGCAAACTCAACACAGAAAGGAGTCAAACTGGCAGGGAGTCAAACTGCTGCAGGGCAACTGTGCTAACCAACTGCTTCACCACGCAGCCCACACACTAAATAAAGTTAGTATGAGAAAATCAAATGCATTCTGCATGAGTTTGGAGTCACTACATGATTTGTTTCATCAGTAATGTGTCATTGTTATGTTTAATCCAAGGCATCTTGGAAAAATTAATAAGAGAGTTAGCTGCTGAGTCGTGCAAACTTGTTCATGAGCTGCATATTTATCACAGGTTGTGGTTGTTTGGTTGGGTCATTTTTTGCCCTAAAATGTGAGCATGGACTCAGATTTGTTTTATCAACAACAAGGCTCAAAAGTAGTTGGCCACTGGCGTCATTTGGAATGTCACAAAACAAATGGGAAAATGCAGGAAAATACAAGTACATAATAATGTGTGATTACTAAGTAAACAGCATGGTTGGATCTACACCAATGTTGGGAGTTTCTCATGATAGGCTGATTTTTGGAATATGAGTAAATCCAGTCTGTAATAGTGAGTGAATCTCTGCTAAGGCAAATGTTAAAAACAGGAACTACAAGTCAGTACATGACATTTCCATTCACAAGATTATTTGATCAATGTGCGCACATTAATTTCCACTAAAAAGCTATTACAATGCTTTAGCAGCAAAGCATTGCAGAAACAGAACAATGTCTTAAATTATGATAAAAGTTTTTCCTCTTAAATTAAATTAATAAATCTGCGTGGGTAAAGTTTGCATCTTGTTTGTGCCTCTTAGCCTTTGGTGGCTGGTGATCATGGAAAATGGAGAAATGAGATTTTGACAAAACGCTACATTTTCTCTCATGTTCTCTAAGATCCACGAAAGCTTTTCAAGACATGGTGAATTAAAGAGAGGGCTGCCTCTACAGGACCACAAATCTGACTGCTGAGAGAGCTGCCGAACACATGTGATGGACTACTTCTCTCAACTGCTTATTCTTATCCAGGACACATGTACACACATGTGCTCACACACTCATTACATCATGGTATTCTCCTTTTGTTTTTTCCTACTTTCCATTCCATGAAATTAGATCATTGCACTGATTTCACTCCAGCTGTTATGGTTTGAGGGCATCTGGGAGAAATTCCAGTGTGCAGACACACATCACAAGGCGGTACAGAGTCTCTTACCCAGCTATGTAATTCCCAACAGCTGTACTGCATTGACTTATGACACTCTGAGAAAGAACAACAGGTCCACTCAATTGAATTGGAACCTCTGCTGCTGACAAGAAAAGCTCCGCTGCAACAGCACAGGTGATTTTAATAATGAGACTTGGATTGTGAAGACATGGCTGATCAAAGTACAAAAACTTAACAAGGAGCTTCACTGACTGTTAGGTTAAACTTGTTGAGCGGCGTTTTACTGTAAATCTTAATGGGTTTGCTGACAGGCAGAAGATGTGCTGCCCTCTGGGTCCATCTAGTGGTAAGTTATCAGCATTACATTAAGGGTTTTTCTTCAATCAGGTACACTTGGAGCTCTGTTATCTTTCAGATTTACTAAACTGATATATGGGAACAAAATGCTGGTGAGAAAAATTCTACATAACCCAGGAGTGACTTTGCTCATTTCACTGATTTCAGAGTCAGTGCACTCAAAACCGTAAGTGTCCAGTATTTTTATATAAAGTAAATTCTGTAATTATGCAAAAAGGTCAACAATATTTCATATATTATCTAGAACTGATTTACTTTTGGAGTTCACCTGACTCAAGATCGCTGCCACAACATGTACTAGTGGGTAAGAGTCAGTCCCAACACGTACATTAAAGCTCTAAATACTGTGCAACATCTTTGCTTAAATCTTTGGCATTGACTAAAATACTCAATGCTGTCTGTTTGTTAGCAAAATATCTCATCAAGCATTGGACAGATTTTATTAAAATTTTCAGGAAGTAATCGCTGGATGTATATTTACAACTGATTAACTTTTGGAGTCCTCCCAAATCAAGATGGCCACCACAGGTAATCAACCTCAACCTACACAAAAATGACTATAACTCAATCAGTTTTACAGACGTTGAGTTAAAGCCTGATGTGGCTGTAGCTCAGTCAGTCACAACACCTTGACAGAAACAGCTTGACATAATGACGATCTTAGTCTGAAACTAATGAAAGGCGGCAGTCGATATGCATTCCTTCAGGGAATGCTGGGCCTGTAATTTTCTGTTATCATTGTGAACTTCCACGTTTTCCTTTCTCACACCTTTTTCTTGTCCACTTCCTTCCTGCCTGTCTGCTGATTTGATTTTGAGTTCTTCCCTTTTCCTGAAAATCTCAACACAACTGTTATGCGGAATCCGCACAAAGCAGGAAATTTTAGATATCCTACACAGGAAAGGGCAGACGGGAGAATGGAAACTCCACCATGAAAGATTCACCAAAGGCTAAGTGACACAAGCCAATAACTTCTTATTACAGCTGCTGTTAATTAAAACTATACTTACTAACTGCAATGCTATTTGAAAGTAATTAAATATTTTTTCTCTTTCTAGGTAAAAACCAGCTCATGTTTCTGACCACTTGGCAGTCTGACGCATTTAGTGAGTACAGTTTCAGACTCAGTTTGAGTTTGTAATTACCTGCTTTTGTTATATGGCACATTGTTTTCTTTGATGGAGTTTTGAGAGAATTTCCTATGACTGATAACAATCCTACAGAAGAATTTGATTGTCGGGCGCGTTAATGACGCACATGAGTCTGTCTTGATTACATTCTGGTTAAGCAAAACAAAACAGTGTATTTATGGAAGTAGTTATAGAAATACTGTGCACATTTTACTCCTTTTGAATATGTTTAAATTGTTCATTATTTCAGATTGTATCTGTGAGGGAAACCTTGTGTGTATGCGTGTGTGTGTGTGTGTGAAATCACGTCGAGTGGACTCTATGGCTCGTTTGAAAGAGGAGTTGATATGGACACAAGCTGGGCCTGACATAAAAAAGTTGGATCACCTGAATAAGAGTTTGCGGTGCAGAAACACATACAGGTGCTGGTCATAAAATTAGAATATCATGAAAAAGTAGATTGATTTCAGTAATTCCATTTAAAAAGTGAAACTTGTATATTATATTCATACATTACATACAAACTCATATATTTCAAATGTTTATTTTGT
>NC_051438.1:11580798-11593614 GCF_001649575.2 Kryptolebias marmoratus
TAATCATCAAAATTAAACGAAATAAACATTTGAAATATATGAGTTTGTATGTAATGTATGAATATAATATACAAGTTTCACTTTTTAAATGGAATTACTGAAATCAATCTACTTTTTCATGATATTCTAATTTTATGACCAGCACCTGTAGAAGCATGTCATTACTTCAGGTTGGCATAGTGATTAAAGGACTCTGTTTTCCTATTTTTTAAATTTATTTTACTTCGTATTTGCCAGTAGAATACAGAATGCAAAAGTGTGGACAGCTAAAGACAAAATGGCAAAAAGAAAAGAAAAGAGATGTTGAATAAATGAATGCATATCGCCCGCTGCCTGTCATGCCAGGGCTTTAAACTAGATCATTTTATGTTGAGAAATGAGGGAGTTGTAGATATTTTGGTCAAATCTTGAAAATAACAATGTGCACAATCTCATGCGACATTGGAAGATCTTGCATAATCTGTTAGCACTCAGAGCATATGTTGTGAATGACTCTTAGCTACTACCGCACCAATTTGTTTGCTCATCGTCTGTAAAATACAGCCATTTGTGTGGGGGCTAAACTTGATTAGCTGTTGCAGCCATCTTGAATCAAGCTGTTGTAGATGTCAACCCAGTGATTATTTTCTGAATGTTTTTGAAAGTTTCATTAAAATATGTTCAGTGGTTCATGTGATATTTTGCTAATGGTACAGACAAAGACAAGCTCACCTACACAGAGATGGGCAAAAACATTATCGCTCTTCCTTTAGACAGCAGGTCATAAAGAACCAACATCCAGTTTAATTAATTACAGCTATCAAAGCCGGTTAATAAATAAACATCCTATTGCATTGCATGGATTATAATATAATACATGCAATGGGAAAAAGTTGGTAACAAATATTAAATGGAGAAAAATTGGCGTACTAAATTACTTCATGACCTTTATGTGGCCGTTTAGGTGATTGTTGCAGTGAATGACAAATTAAGGATAAATCAACCATCACAAAAACTACTTTGACATTTAAAGAAATCGAGTTGAAAACATGTCTGTAGGAAGCCTTTTAAAGTGTTTTACTATGAAAGTGGCATGCAGGGTTGCTTCTGGGGAAAAAAAATAAATAAAAGAAAGAAAACTACTTCAAGTTAACAATTTTCATCATATCTTCTTATATTATCATTATTTAATAATAATCTGATTAATGAACCTTATTTTCTGCACTATAGGGAGCACTGGATTTTAAGACGCACTGTCAATAAATGGTCCATTTTCGATCTGGACTATAAGGCGCATCGTTGTGCACCTCCCAATTTTTGTAACTTCGCATTCAAAATGGACGATTTTGGTGCTCTACCGGAGCCGGTTCACCTGTATCAGCATTTATAATCCCTCTATGAGAGATCGCAAAGATAATCAAATGGTTCAAAACTCCCGGAAGAATACTGCACCAACGTAAGTGTCAAGTATAAACACCTCCACCACTCGCTCAGGTCCGCACGCCGACTATATCTGAGCCTTAATGCTGCGAGTGGTGCAGCTTTGTAGTTTAACCAAAGTTGTACTAAAACATCACGACTTCTTACATATATAATGTGCTCCACATTATAAAGCGCTCTGCCGTTTTGTGAGAAAATTGAAGGCTTTTAAGTGCACCTTATAGTCCGGAAAATATGGTAATGGTCATATATCTGTTTAAATGATACATCACACTTTTCGGGTGGCACATATGAGTAGTGGTTAGAGCTGTCGCCTCAAAGACAGAACGTCACAAGTTTGCCTTTCGCTTGGGAAACTGGAGTATCCCGAGAAAATCTGGGTACTCCGGTTAAACCCCACAGACCAAAACCTTTATTGTATCGCTCTCAAACTACACCTTGTGGTCACCTCAAAATGTCAAACTTCCAGCTCTATGATGACAGTTCATAAAACATTTTTTTTTACTCATGTCCAGCTTTTTCAGTACATTTACTGTAGTTACTCGATTAGAGAAATCATTGCCATTTGAATTGTAGATGATAAACTGAATGACTAAAGATTTAGTGTAGTCTCAACACAGTGGATTTAGTGACGGCACATAGGTCCAGTCATTCTTGAACATTGTTGTGGCCGACCAAAGCATCAGCCTCAGTTGGGAGTTTTAAGTACATCGAAAGGAGGTAAAATTGAAAGTGGGTGCCTGTCTGACAAGCATTAAGGCTATAAATAAAAGCACAATTACTAAGTGTTTTGTTTTTAATGGTAGCTGGATTAAATTCATGAATGGTACTTATGAGGCAGAAGAACAGAAGTGATGCAGGAACAAAGATGGATCCAAACCAGAATTGTTCAGTTCTTTCCTATTTATCAGTCAGAGGTTGAAAAAGGTGGTAAGAAATGATTTAAAGTCCCACAGAATAAATACTCTCCTTCTTTGGCATTGTTTTTCTATTTTGTTGCCAACTAGAAACAAAACTGGTTTAGAGTTATGCCCATGCCTCAAGGCAGAATTCTTCAAACTGTTTCCATTTGTGTGGTTCTGCAGGTTTACGTCAGTCTTTGCGCCATACCAAAGATTCTCCGTCTAATTAAGCTTTGATGAGGCTATGGTTTTGAATTGTTTCTTTACACTGCCTCGGTGTTGCTGTAGAGATGAACCTTTCTTCCTCTCTAAATTTGATAGAGGATTAAAATAAATTTTACTAAAAATAAAAAAAAGTGTGTATTTATGATTAATCATTTCATCAATTGAGTCTAACTTGTCCTGCGCCACTAATTACCACCAGCACAATGTTGTTGTTTTTTGAGCAGTGGATTTCTTTTCTGAAAGATTCCACATTTTATGGGATGGACATCTTTAAAATCCTACAGTCCAGTATATAATGTGGATCGTTGCCTTTTTGTTACTGCCCTATCTGATGTTATCAGTTTTTGATTCTCTACTCATTTAGGAGGTTTGGGAAGCCTTTGGTGGTGCCAGATTCTTTCGGTTATATAAAATTGCATGCATTTAGCAGACGGCACGGTGGAGAAGAGTTAGAGGTGTCACCTCACAACATAAGGGTTTCATTTTCAAAACCTGTCTGTGGTCTCTCTGTGTGGAGTTTGCATGTTCTCCCCGTGAATGTAAAGGAAACTGGAGTATCAGGTTTTTCCCCGGGTACTCCAGTTTCCTCTCACATACCAAAAACATGCAGGTTAATGAACAACTCGAAAGTGTCACTAAGTATGAGTGAGAGTGTGAATGTCTGTCTGTCTCGTTTGTCCCTCTGTGACCCTGGGATGGACTGTTGACCTGTCTAGGGTGTACCCTGCTAATCATAGATGTAATCATAAACATCTTTATGTCGCTGGAGGTAAGCACCAGCTGCTTGTGAACTTGAAGGGAAAAGTGGGTAACGAAAACTAATTTGCTTGTTTTCGAATTTTTGTCTCTTCCTTTTGGGATGAGGGGAAAACTGTGCCCCAGCAGTGGGCGGGTGAGGGTGGAGGGTGAGGTGGGGGGTGGGGGTACACCCTGGACAGGTTGTTAGTCCATTTTAGATCCAACTGGCAGCACCAGTTTTTAATTAGGGCTTCCTGTCCATTGGCCGAAGACATAATTACACACTACCCCTTATTTTGTTTTTCAACCAAAACATATTTTAATGTGTTTTTTTTTTTTTTTCCTCTCTCAGATTTGGAAGATTGTGTGTCCACCAGCTCATAAAAATAAACCCTAACGTATCATTTACATTGCAGGTTGTAGGACAACAAAATAGGAACCACTGCAAGGAAGTAATGAGCTTTTTCGAGGAACTGTAGTGACATGTGGTGACGAATTCTGTAAAGAAAGCTTAACTCAAGATTATTGAAAGATGAATTGATTGTTCAAATATTGTACCTTGAAATCATTGAAAATTCAACTAAAACTTACTAAAATCGGCTCATGCAAAGTAAAATAGTAATGAAAAAGGAAGATCGTTTTCTTATCATAAATCTTCAAAATAGCAAAAAATAAAATAAAATAAAAACTGCAGTTTGTGAATGCATCAACAGACTCCTCATGTGCTGTCTCAGGTGTTTCCTTTGTTGGTATTGGCTTTTAAGTTGGGTCATTGTTTGTGTTTCTTTTCTTTCCTGTTTGTGTTTCTTTTCTTGATTCTGAATCATGTGCAGTATATTGTGACGTTATTGTGCTGCACTGTTGTATTATGCCCGCTGAGGAGTTACTATTTAGCATCTTAAGGTTTCTGTTTCCCTGAAAGCCAGGTATATCTGAGACCATTTAAACTAAGTCCTGAATATTCAAATAAACTGTGAGAGGTTTCAGAAGGCTCGTCATGAAACAACTGTGGTAACAGGCTGCAACTAACGTCAGGAGCCAACCTGCTCATAATTTAGTAAACAAAGAGCCTGAACCCGAAATTGAAAATGAAATGGAAATAAAAATACTCTGCTAAGCTGAAAGAAAGCAAACAAGGACTGCAGTCCCAGCCATTTAGTCACATGTGTTAAAAGAGTTCTCTAAAAAAAAACAAAAAATAAATAAATAAAACAAGAACACCACTGAGGTTTCATTGTGTGATGTTTTAAGACACAAGACACTGGTTGAAACAAAGAAGGAAGTGAGTTATTGTCAACTTATATGTCTTCAATTCGACTAAGAGGCTAAAGAGTTTAGTTCCTGTGGACTTTTTTATTCTTGGTAATGAGGGGAAGTTCATCCATGAAATGTTAGTCATTTAAAAGCTGCACAGAGACACAGGAGGGCAATCAAATCTGGAACATAATCACAAGGTAAGATGACTTCTGACTGAGGTGTTCACCAGGCTTTAAAGAAAAAAATAAAACCAAATAGGAAAAGATGGATTTTTATTTGTTTGTTTGTTAATTTGGATTTTTTTAAAGAATAAAATGTAATGAGCTAATCTAAAAAATTATCTTATTCCACTAAAATATAAAACGGAGTTCTGTTTTTAATCAGCAGGTTGAGCATTTCACTCTTCTTTAGTTACTTTAACGCTGATCAACAAGTCAATATATTAACTAATCCCAAAATCTATTTTTTGGGGGGGATGTGCATTGTGACATAGTTTTATGCTTTCTTATCATTTTTTATTAATTCGTCGTTGTTTGTATAGGTTTTATTTTTCATGTTCTCTTTATTTCTTTGTCATTTAGATGATGTTGTTTGTCTTCAGCATCCTTTGTGCCTTTGTACAAGTCACTTGCCTAAATCCCAGGAGCCATTGGACTCTGCTGCCCCACAGTATGTTGGATTTTTGTCTGGAAACACTGCTTCGTGTTTAAATACTTTTAAAACACAAACCTTGTGATTTACCTGTATGTTCTAAAGTTTTGGAACAGGTGGTGGCTCACTAACTAATGAAACACCTAAAATTTTCTTTTTGATTTTCTGTTTTAAATTAATTTTCCATTGGTGGTAAAAAAAAAAATTCTTTCTTAAAATTACTGCAGTTGTACCACAAGGCTCAGTTCTCGGCCCGCTTCCTTTTTAGTTTGTGTATATGTCAACTTGCCTTGCCCATACCCTCTTGCAGTATTTCAGATATATGTTTATGTGACAGGTATATATGCAGTTATAATGACATCGTGTCTCGTGACAAATTTGTCTCCTGTTAGTTCTGGTGCTGAATGTGGATGGCACTTTGGGTCAGTACCCACTGAGCTGCCTAGAAGAGGATCCTCTCAAGAGAGACAATCATACTCAAGAAATCTTTTGGAGGAGAAATGGGGTGGAAGAGGCACAGAGGGGCAACACGCACATGGTGCAGTTGGTGGAAAGTTTTGGAGGAGGCAACTACACCTGCCACCGCGAGGACGGAACCCTCCTCAATCACACCGAGGTCCTGATAATGCAGGACGAGAGCAAGAGGAGGAGGATTCTTGTGAAAACTGAGCAAGGTACAGACCTGATCAGTGACATCTTAACTCTGGGTGTGTATTAAACAGGATTCACTCCTAAATCATCTCTTATTCTTTGACCTTTTCCCTTCAGAATATTTAAAATGCTCTACTCAGAATTACAACGGAGAGTTCCACTGTTCTTGGACATGGCACAGCAGTCGAGTTAGCAAAATAGCATTCATCAAAGCTCAACGGTAAGATCACAACTTTTTATGTGTTGTGCTTCTTTACTTGTTCAGAACATCTGCGTTACATTTTTTTTGTCATCACTCTTTCAGCGGTTCTGGTGACAATAACACGCAGTGCTCTGTGGATGCCAGTGACCAACACTGGATGTGCACCTCAGCTCACAGGAACTTCAGCTGCTCCGTGGATGGTAGCAGGAGCGGGGTTTCCTGCCGGGACAAGCAGCACTGCCCGTTCGCTGAGGAGAAACAGCCAATCCACATGACCGTCTACGTGAGGACCGACCACTTTCTGTTAGAGAGCTACTCTAAACTCTTTCTCCTGTCAGAAATAGGTGAGACATCTTCTAAGGAACGGTTTACCCACCTTCAGTGGGCTCATGATTATACTGTGTGTATGTTTTTGGCTCACTTTGTGTTTTTGCAGTGAAACCTGACAAGGTGAGGATTGGCAAAGTCAACACAACAGTGGTGGAGTGGAGTTACCCGAGCTCGTGGAGCACACCCTACTCCTACTTTCCCCTCACTTTCCAAATTTTCCAGGTCAGAGGAAGGTGTAGGAAGTGTGAAAACCCATGTGCGGGTTCGAAACCTCCTAAGGTAAATTTTTTTTTTAATGTTTCTAGACTAGAAGGTAAAAAAAACACATGCAGATTTAAACAAGTAGCGAAAAAAATTACACAAAATAAGAAATCCCACAAATTTGACGATGCTTGTTGTCTAAATGTTGTAAAACCTTAAGAATGGATTGTGTGTATTTCCCAGGCCTTGACAATCCACTCTACGGACATTTGTCAGTTTAAAGTGAAGCACAAGGTGAAAGCTGTTTGTGTCCGAGCGAAGGATGCTCTCTGTGACTCAGAATGGAGCGAGTGGAGCCATGTCAGGTTGGTGCATCTCAGTGGTGCAACATGGGATTTTCCCCATTAATTATTACCCTTTAGCAACTACCATCACTTTAGGTACCATCCTACTTGCTGCCTGTCACCTGAGCCTCCTGCAGCCTGAGAGCTCACAAGACTTAAAGACTTCTGCTTTCCGTATTTGTGTTTCTTCCTGCCCCTTCGTGGTTTTTCTGTTGTGCTTGGTGTCAACAAAAATGTAGAGCTGTTTTATTGAACAAAATGAAGAGAAAATTACAGATGTGTCCATGATTAATTTATCAAAATATTTCTATTACAGGTTGAGGAGAAACGGGAAAAGCAAAAAGTACAAACAGCATAAAAAGTATGCATAAAGGATGAAGTACAATTCCAACTCTGGACTCTGGGTGGAAAGCTCACACAGTGTTTTGAGATTTTATCTATTCTATTTATCATTATTTAACAAATGTGGTGTTTTTAATGTTTAACTTATCTGTATTTAAATAAAATGCTACAAATTGAACAGAGTTGTGTTGTTTTCTTTTCTGAACAGCATAGTTGTTTTTCATTTCATCAGCTTTTTTATCTATCTTAGTGGAAAGTTTTCTACACCAAATTTTTTGTTCTTGTCTCATAGTAATTTCAATTTTGGAGGTTTGCAGTGGACCGTCATGTCATGTTTTACATATCAGGACATAATAAAAGTGATATGATCTTTACCAGGTTCTAAAATCATTCAAATGTAACCTCAAGTGTACAAAAACACACAATAGATTCCACTGTGTAGGTTTTTTTAAACAAAAATAAAGCCAAAATGGAAAAAACTGTGCATGCCATCACATAATTCAACAGACTGTAGAGCCACCTTTAGCTACAATAACCTGAAGTAGTTGTTTTCTGTTTGACCTTATCAGTCTCTCACATGGTTGTAGCAAAATTTCTCCCATTTTTTTTTACAATATTGCTTCAGTTCAATGAGGTTTGCAGACATTTGTTTCTGCACAGCTCTGTTAACGTACTGCAACAGCATTTCAATCATGTTGAGGTCTGTTTTGAAAGGACTATAGCAGAGGTGTCAAACTCCAGGTTGCAAGGGCCACTATCCTGGGAGTTTTAGGTTTTTCTGCTCCAACACACCTGATTCAAATGGTGTAATCACCTCCTCACCAAATCATCAAGATCTCCAGGAGCATGGCAACAAGTCATCCGTTTAAACCAGGTGTTTTAAAGCAAGAACACATCTAAAACATGCAGGAGTGCGGCCCCCGAGGAATGGAGTTTGACACCCCTGGACTATAGCCTTACATTGATTCTTTCCTTTTTCAGCCAGTCTGTTGTAGATTTGCTGGTGGTGTTCGTTGCATCAACCTTTAGCTGTCAGACAAATGGCGTCATGTATGAATAATGTACTTTGGCATATAGATGAGTTCATGATCAATTCAATGGCTGCAAGTTGCCCAGGTCATCTGACTGCAGAGAAAGATAGATCATCAGCTACCCACCCCCATGCTTGACAGCTTGGAGGATGGGCTTGTGCTCATATATTATGTATGGTTTTCACCAAACATGGCTTTGAGCATTATGGTCAGGCATCTTTTCTTTGGTCTCTTCTTTTTTAAAAGAACATTGCCCCAGACATCTTGTGGTTTATTCAGCTGCAACTTTGCAAACCCAAGTTGTGCTGCCATATTCCTTTTAGAAGAAAGAGGCTTTCTCCTGGCAGCCCTTTCAAACACGCCACACTTGTTTAGTCTATTTTTTATAAATAGTGTCATGAATTTTAACATTTAACCTGCTAACATAGGCCTGTGGAGTCAGAGACGTAAGTTTTACGATTTTTCTGAGTTTCATGAGCCTTGCATGGTCTAACCTCGAGGTAAGTTTGCTGCTCCTGGAAAGCTGTCTTAAATGTTTTTCACTTGTGAATAATGTTCCTGGCTGTAGAATAACGGACTCCAAATTTGTTTATAAATGGCATTTAACCCCTCCCAGGGCACCAACAGTTGCTTTTCTAAGATCGTTGCCGATATCTTTCCTCGCTGGCAGTGTGTTAACACAAACCTGCATGATTCAGAATGGGAAGCTGCTAAAACTCCTGCTTTTACAGAGGTGCTCACACTTGCTGATGATCAGTTATTCAAGTGTATTTAATCAGCAGCACCTTGCTGATGCTTTCTGACACTAGATTGATAGTTTTTCCACACAGCTTCTCTATTTTGGCTTTTTTTGGTTTGTTTGTTTGTTGCATAATGACATGATGGAATCTGATGTGGGTTTTTTGGACACTTGAGGTTAGATTTGAGTAATTCTTTTACCTTTTAAGGGCAAGATCATCTTTATTGCGTCCTGATACTTAAAACTGTAGAACTAAAAGAGGTGAGCTGTATTTTACTTCCCCTTCCATGACTCTAGAGAGATAAGTCTGTCCAGTGGGTAGACCACAGAAACCTTAGGAGTTGTTTCAGTTTTACCCAAGAGCGGCTGTCTCATCAGATGATCAGAATTTTATGTCTTTTCCCAAACCAGGGAGGTGAGACTGTGGCTTTTTTGTAGAAACTCTCCACACCTCTTTATGACCAATTATAGAACCCTCTGTACACTTTGACCTATATCTGCTGTGCATCCATCAGCAGCAGACACTGCACGTGGTATTTCCTGCATGTCATATGACTTCACTATGCAGAACCAAGTCCGAAAGTCAGGACATAACGCTCCACTCAGTTTGTTTACGTTATGACCAGCATTACAGCAACAGGAAAGTTATGGGCAGCAGGAACATAATAAAGCCAATATTCTTGATGATGTAAAGTAAAAAACTTTACACCAATAAACTAATATAAAAAGCAAGCTCAGTCAGAGTTCCTCAAACAACCCATAAGAGGAAGCTCAAAAGCAGTTTCATGAGTAAATTTATTGCTTCAACAGAAGGACCTTTGTCTTTAAACCAGTGAAGGGGCTCACATGTTTACATCTGCTTTTTGCACTACATTACTGGTAACTCTTGTGTCTGACAGCAGATTTTTACTTGTTAACCTTGAAATAAGGGTAATTTTAGATTAGTCACAATTTACCATATCTGCTTAGTAATTCAGGTCCAGAGGTAATTTTATTCATTAGTTTCTGTGTTCCTTTTCTGACCTATGACCAAGACATTTTCTGAGCACTCTTTCCAGATTCTAGGCATGGTGTGGACACGAGTCAAGAGTGATTTTGTTCATGCACTACGTCAAGTGTACAGCGGCATATAAAATAGTCAAATAACTCTTGTTTAATGTATTACAGCAATGTACAACATCACAAACATTTGTGAGAGTTTTGCCAGCATTTATTTCTGACATTATTATTATTAACTGATAAATTAACATTTGATTGAAAAACAAAGTTGTTCTTATTATGGACAAACCTTGTGGATGACCAGTCATGGTACTGGGATAATACCATGTTGAAAAAATTCAAAAGAATTATTTACAGTGCCACTTACTCATCTCATTAACTTGTTCTTTATGAGTGGTAGCAAGATGGCTTGGCCAATTTTTAGATCAGGAACAGTTGTTTTGCCACATATAGGCCAGTAAGTATTTTACCTGTAATTTTCTAAAGTTTATGAGGATGTGGAGGCACACCAACTAATGAAACACCTCGATTCATATAAAACTTTACGTCCCTAACAGTTTGGAATTTATCCCTGTTGCTGTACTGCAGTGGTCCTGGAGGGCCACCATCCTGCCTGTTTTAGTCGTTTCCCTGCTTTTCAGCAGGTCTTCAAGCTCTGCAGAAGCCTGTTAATCACTCAGTCATTCAAATCAGGTGTGTCAAAGAAGAGAAACAACTAAAACATGCAGGATGGTGGCCCTCCAGGACCAGAATTAGACACCACTGCTCTACAGATAATGCTAATTGCTTTATTGTTGAACAGGTCAAATCAATACTTAATCACAGTGAAGTAGTTGGAGCAGTATTTTTAAATCTAAAAACACTTTTGACACATTAAGCCATGATATTATCGATCAGAAATGATCTGATCATTTGTCACTCTCCTGGCCGGTCCTGGTTGTTGTCTCCTGCACCTCCTGGGTTTTGTTTTCATTTAATAAGCTACATTTTTAGATTTATACCTGCCTGCTGTCATTTGCTGTCTGCATCTTTGGGTCCACAACCACCAACCACATTACAGTGGTTTAAAACATACCTTGCAAATTGTGAACAGTGTTTTTCCCTTATGAAAAAAAAAACAGAGAATTTAGCATGTTCTTCACATGTGATCACCTCCCCTGTTATTTTATCTGATTGGCTTTTATGCCACTAAACCTATAAAAGTTAAAAAATATCAAAAGTCACAGCCATAATATTCTGAGTGAGCTGAACATTTTAAATGTTGACTAAATTTAGACAAGGTATGTAGAAGTAGTTTGAGGCTAAAAACAATCACGTGAAAAAGGAAAAAGAGGCTAACTGTAGTGTGAGTGTTGAGTCAACGCTCACCAAATAAATATACAAATTTCCTCTTTTCTGTGGTGGCTTTGATGTTCTGCTGTGGAATTATTCCGACTGATAGTTCTGCCAATTTGTAAAATTTCATTTGATTGATATCCATGAAAGTAGGATCATAAAAGTAGGATTATTATGAGAGAAGCTGTTTGAGCTTTCCAGGTCCTACGTAATGCCTTCAAATAAAAACCAAAATTCAGGCAAGTTGATGTCACAGATGTGGGGCAGGAGCAACAGGGACATTAGACAACAGGAAGTTTAAACCAACTCTTCCTACCTGGTTGTGACAGGGCTTGTTTCTGTCAGCTGAGTGGTTGCCAGGCAACAAACAAAACAACCGTTTAACTCAGACAATATGTTGGGAAGTCTTCAGACTGTCTCTGACCGGTCTCTGTCCCCTGAGTACAAAGGGACTTTTTTATACGTCTACAAAAACAGAAGAAGAAGAGCCCAGCATTATCATTCATGACCCTAGTATGTTTTCTTCTGAAAAGACCAGACCCAAACAACGTGAAACTCCAGTTCCATTACTATCAAAGTAGACATTTATACATTTATTACCGATTTTCCATGTCACATGCAGGGAAAAGCCCAAACAATCACACACCTGCAGAACAATAACCACTTTATCTCAGCTTTCACAAGTGATTTGGTCAGTCAGGAGATTGCGGGGAACCTCACTTCCCTGTCAAAAAAGGGGAAGTTCGTAATTTAAACACTTTCGAGTTAACGGAGTAAGTAAAAAATCAAAGCTAAGTAAGTATATATATATATACATATATAATTAGAGGTCTTGATATGCAGCATTTGTCGTTGACAAGGTTGTCATAAATTTATCATTTGTCAATAACTGTTCTAGTAAACAAACTTTTTCATGCATACAAGAATATAGCTGCTGCAGCACTGTATTTGCATTTTACTCTGCAGAAGTATTCAAATGATAATATGATATAAAAAAAAATAAGACAGTCATTTTGCAAATACAGTAAACCTTTAGGTATTGAACCTGTCAAGAGGTTGCTGTAGCATTTTTCTCCCATCATTTTATAAATTTCTAACTCTGCTGGAGTTAAACAAAAAAATCTTGTTCAAAAAATTATTTTTCTCGCAGGCACTGGCGGCGCCAGGGGGGCGCTAGGGGGTGCTGTAGCTCCCCCTGGAAAAGTCATAGCACCCCCGTAGCACCCCCAAGCAAAGGCATAACCGGGGTATGTGTGGGACATGCCCCCCACTTCCCTTATGTATGTCCTATATCCCCCGCACTTTTTCCAGGCGTTGCAATTGTTTAATTCGTTGTTAACATGTGGGGATGTGTTTTTCCGAGCCGTCTTTAAACGCACCATGAGCGCTGCGTACACAAGGTGGATCGGGAGACTTGCTGCTTCCCATTGTTGCATGGTGCGTCAGAAAT